>NW_027288389.1:0-32932 GCF_047511675.1 Marmota flaviventris | reverse complement strand
TTTTTTTTTTCTTTTCGATTTGCCCATCGGGGCCTCGGATACCTGCTTGCCCATCGGGACCTCGGATACCTGCTTGCCCATCGGGGCCTCGGATACCTGCTTGCCCATCGGGGCCTCGGATACCTGCTTGCCCATCGGGGCCTCGGATACCTGCTTGCCCATCGGGGCCTCGGACACCTGCTTGCCCATCGGTTCCTCGGATAGCTGCTTGCCCATCGGGGCCTCGGATACCTGCTTGCCCATCGGTTCCTCGGATACCTGCTTGCCCATCGGGGCCTCGGATACCTGCTTGCCCATCGGGGCCTCGGATACCTGCTTGCCCATCGGGGCCTCGGATACCTGCTTGCCCATCGGGGCCTCGGATACCTGCTCTTATTTTTTTTTTTTTCTTTTTTCTTTTCGATTTGCCCATCGGGGCCTCGGATACCTGCTCTTATTTTTTTTTTTTTTCGATTTGCCCATCGGGGCCTCGGATACCTGCTCGCCCATCGGGGCCTCGGATACCTGCTCGCCCATCGGGCCTCGGATTCCTGCTCGCCCATCGGGGCCTCGGATACCTGCTGGCCCATCGGGGCCTCGGATACCTGCTCGCCCATCGGGGCCTCGGATACCTGCTTGCCCATCGGGGCCTCGGATACCTGCTGTTATTTTTTTTTTTTTCTTTTTTCTTTTCGATTTGCCCATCGGGGCCTCGGATACCTGCTTGCCCATCGGGGCCTCGGATACCTGCTCTTATTTTTTTTTTTCTTTTTTCTTTTCGATTTGCCCATCGGGGCCTCGGATACCTGCTCTTATTTTTTTTTCTTTTCGATTTGCCCATCGGGGCCTCGGATACCTGCTTGCCCATCGGGGCCTCGGATACCTGCTTGCCCATCGGGGCCTCGGATACCTGCTCTTATTTTTTTTTTTTTCTTTTTTCTTTTCGATTTGCCGATCGGGGCCTCGGATACCTGCTCTTATTTTTTTTTTTTTTCGATTTGCCCATCGGGGCCTCGGATACCTGCTTGCCCATCGGGGCCTCGGATACCTGCTTGCCCATCGGGGCCTCGGATACCTGCTTGCCCATCGGGGCCTCGGATACCTGCTCTTATTTTTTTTTTTTCTTTTTTCTTTTCGATTTGCCCATCGGGGCCTCGGATACCTGCTTGCCTATCGGGGCCTCGGATACCTGCTTGCCCATCGGGGCCTCGGATACCTGCTTGCCCATCGGGGCCTCGGATACCTGCTTGCCCTACGGGGCCTCGGATACCTGCTTGCCCATCGGGGCCTCGGATACCTGCTCTTATTTTTTTTTTTTCTTTTTTCTTTTCGATTTGCCCATCGGGGCCTCGGATACCTGCTCTTTTTTTTTTTTCTTTTCGATTTGCCCATCGGGGCCTCGGATACCTGCTTGCCCATCGGGGCCTCGGATACCTGCTTGCCCATCGGGGCCTCGGATACCTGCTTGCCCATCGGGCCTCGGATACCTGCTTGCCCATCCGGGCCTCGGATACCTGCTCTTATTTTTTTTTTTTTCTTTTCGATTTGCCCATCGGGGCCTCGGATACCTGCTCTTATTTTTTTTTCTTTTCGATTTGCCCATCGGGGCCTCGTATACCTGCTTGCCCATCGGGGCCTCGGATACCTGCTTGCCCATCGGGGCCTCGGATACCTGCTCTTATTTTTTTTTTTTCTTTTTTCTTTTCGATTTGCCCATCGGGGCCTCGGATACCTGCTTGCCCATCGGGGCCTCAGATACCTGCTCTTATTTTTTTTTTTTCTTTTTTCTTTTCAATTTGCCCATCGGGGCCTCGGATACCTGCTTGCCCATCGGGGCCTCGGATACCTGCTTGCCCCTCGGGGCCTCGGATACCTGCTTGCCCATCGGGGCCTCGGATACCTGCTTGCCCATCGGGGCCTCGGATACCTGCTCTTATTTTTTTTTTTTCTTTTTTCTTTTCGATTTGCCCATCGGGGCCTCGGATACCTGCTCTTATTTTTTTTTTTTCTTTTTTCTTTTCGATTTGCCCATCGGGGCCTCGGATACCTGCTTGCCCATCGGGGCCTCAGATACCTGCTCTTATTTTTTTTTTTTCTTTTTTCTTTTCGATTTACCCATCGGGGCCTCGGATACCTGCTTGCCCATCGGGGCGTCGGATACCTGCTTGCCCATCGGGGCCTCGCATACCTGCTTGCCCTACGGGGCCTCGGATACCTGCTTGCCCATCGGGGCCTCGGATACCTGCTCTTATTTTTTTTTTTCTTTTTCTTTTCGATTTGCCCATCGGGGCCTCGGATACCTGCTCTTTTTTTTTTTTCTTTTCGATTTGCCCATCGGGGCCTCGGATACCTGCTTGCCCATCGGGGCCTCGGATACCTGCTTGCCCATCGGGCCTCGGATACCTGCTTGCCCATCGGGGCCTCGGATACCTGCTTGCCCATGGGGGCCTCGGATACCTGCTTGCCCATCGGGGCCTCGGATACCTGCTCTAATTTTTTTCTTTTTTCTTTTCGATTTGCCCATCGGGGCCTCGGATACCTGCTTGCCTATCGGGGCCTCGGATACCTGCTTGCCCATCGGGGCCTCGGATACCTGCTTGCCCATCGGGGCCTCGGATACCTGCTTGCCCATCGGGGCCTCGCATACCTGCTTGCCCTACAGGGCCTCGGATACCTGCTTGCCCATCGGGGCCTCGGATACCTGCTCTTATATTTTTTTTTTTCTTTTTTCTTTTCGATTTGCCCATCGGGGCCTCGGATACCTGCTCTTTTTTTTTTTTTCTTTTCGATTTGCCCATCGGGGCCTCGGATACCTGCTTGCCCATCGGGGCCTCGGATACCTGCTTGCCCATCAGGGCCTCGGATACCTGCTTGCCCATCGGGGCCTCGGATACCTGCTTGCCCATCGGGGCCTCGGATACCTGCTCTTATTTTTTTTTTTTTTTCTTTTCGATTTGCCCATCGGGGCCTCGGATACCTGCTCTTATTTTTTTTTCTTTTCGATTTGCCCATCGGGGCCTCGTATACCTGCTTGCCCATCGGGGCCTCGGACACCTGCTTGCCCATCGGGGCCTCGGATACCTGCTTGCCCATCGGGGCCTCGGATACCTGCTCTTATTATTTTTTTTTTTCTTTTTTCTTTTCGATTTGCCCATCGGGGCCTCAGATACCTGCTTGCCCATCGGGGCCTCAGATACCTGCTCTTATTTTTTTTTTTCTTTTTTCTTTTCGATTTGCCCATCGGGGCCTCGGATACCTGCTCTTATTTTTTTTTCTTTTCGATTTGCCCATCGGGGCCTCGGATACCTGCTTGCCCATCGGGGCCTCGGATTCCTGCTTCCCCATCGGGGCCTCGGATACCTGCTTGCCCATCGGGGCCTCGGATACCTGCTTGCCCATCGGGGCCTCGGATACCTGCTTGCCCATCGGTTCCTCGGATAGCTGCTTGCCCATCGGGGCCTCGGATACCTGCTTGCCCATCGGGGCCTCGGATACCTGCTTGCCCATCGGGGCCTCGGATACCTGCTTGCCCATCGGGGCCTCGGATACCTGCTTGCCCCTCGGGGCCTCGGATACCTGCTTGCCCATCGGGGCCTCGGATACCTGCTTGACCATCGGGGCCTCGGATACCTGCTCTTATTTTTTTTTTTTCTTTTTTCTTTTCGATTTGCCCATCGGGGCCTCGGATACCTGCTCTTATTTTTTTTTTTTCTTTTTTCTTTTCGATTTGCCCATCGGGGCCTCGGATACCTGCTTGCCCATCGGGGCCTCAGATACCTGCTCTTATTTTTTTTTTTTCTTTTTTCTTTTCGATTTGCCCATCGGGGCCTCGGATACCTGCTTGCCCATCGGGGCGTCGGATACCTGCTTGCCCATCGGGGCCTCGCATACCTGCTTGCCCTACGGGGCCTCGGATACCTGCTTGCCCATCGGGGCCTCGGATACCTGCTCTTATTTTTTTTTTTTCTTTTTTCTTTTCGATTTGCCCATCGGGGCCTCGGATACCTGCTCTTTTTTTTTTTTCTTTTCGATTTGCCCATCGGGGCCTCGGATACCTGCTTGCCCATCGGGGCCTCGGATACCTGCTTGCCCATCGGGGCCTCGGATACCTGCTTGCCCATCGGGGCCTCGGATACCTGCTTGCCCATGGGGGCCTCGGATACCTGCTTGCCCATCGGGGCCTCGGATACCTGCTCTAATTTTTTTCTTTTTTCTTTTCGATTTGCCCATCGGGGCCTCGGATACCTGCTTGCCTATCGGGGCCTCGGATACCTGCTTGCCCATCGGGGCCTCGGATACCTGCTTGCCCATCGGGGCCTCGGATACCTGCTTGCCCATCGGGGCCTCGCATACCTGCTTGCCCTACAGGGCCTCGGATACCTGCTTGCCCATCGGGGCCTCGGATACCTGCTCTTATTTTTTTTTTTTTCTTTTTTCTTTTCGATTTGCCCATCGGGGCCTCGGATACCTGCTCTTTTTTTTTTTTCTTTTCGATTTGCCCATCGGGGCCTCGGATACCTGCTTGCCCATCGGGGCCTCGGATACCTGCTTGCCCATCGGGGCCTCGGATACCTGCTTGCCCATCGGGGCCTCGGATACCTGCTTGCCCATCGGGGCCTCGGATACCTGCTCTTATTTTTTTTTTTTTTTTCTTTTCGATTTGCCCATCGGGGCCTCGGATACCTGCTCTTATTTTTTTTTCTTTTCGATTTGCCCATCGGGGCCTCGTATACCTGCTTGCCCATCGGGGCCTCGGACACCTGCTTGCCCATCGGGGCCTCGGATACCTGCTTGCCCATCGGGGCCTCGGATACCTGCTCTTATTATTTTTTTTTTTCTTTTTTCTTTTCGATTTGCCCATCGGGGCCTCAGATACCTGCTTGCCCATCGGGGCCTCAGATACCTGCTCTTATTTTTTTTTTTCTTTTTTCTTTTCGATTTGCCCATCGGGGCCTCGGATACCTGCTCTTATTTTTTTTTCTTTTCGATTTGCCCATCGGGGCCTCGGATACCTGCTTGCCCATCGGGGCCTCGGATTCCTGCTTCCCCATCGGGGCCTCGGATACCTGCTTGCCCATCGGGGCCTCGGATACCTGCTTGCCCATCGGTTCCTCGGATAGCTGCTTGCCCATCGGGGCCTCGGATACCTGCTTGCCCATCGGGGCCTCGGATACCTGCTTGCCCATCGGGGCCTCGGATACCTGCTTGCCCATCGGGGCCTCGGATACCTGCTTGCCCATCGGGGCCTCGGATACCTGCTTGCCCATCGGGGCCTCGGATACCTGCTCTTATTTTTTTTTTTTTTCTTTTTTCTTTTCGATTTGCCCATCGGGGCTTCGGATACCTGCTCTTATTTTTTTTTTCTTTTCGATTTGCCCATCGGGGCCTCGGATACCTGCTTGCCCATCGGGGCCTCGGATACCTGCTTGCCCATCGGGGCCTCGGATACCTGCTTGCCCATCGGGGCCTCGGATACCTGCTTGCCCATCGGGGCCTCGGATACCTGCTTGCCCATCGGGGCGTCGGATACCTGCTTGCCCATCGGGGCCTCGCATACCTGCTTGCCCTACGGGGCCTCGGATACCTGCTTGCCCATCGGGGCCTCGGATACCTGCTCTTATTTTTTTTTTTTCTTTTTTCTTTTCGATTTGCCCATCGGGGCCTCGGATACCTGCTCTTTTTTTTTTTTCTTTTCGATTGGCCCATCGGGGCCTCGGATACCTGCTTGCCCATCGGGGCCTCGGATACCTGCTTGCCCATCGGGGCCTCGGATACCTGCTTGCCCATCGGGGCCTCGGATACCTGCTTGCCCATGGGGGCCTCGGATACCTGCTTGCCCATCGGGGCCTCGGATACCTGCTCTAATTTTTTTTTTTTTTCTTTTCGATTTGCCCATCGGGGCCTCGGATACCTGCTCTTATTTTTTTTTCTTTTCGATTTGCCCATCGGGGCCTCGGATACCTGCTTGCCCATCGGGGCCTCGGATACCTGCTTGCCCATCGGGGCCTCGGATACCTGCTTGCCCATCGGGGCCTCGGATACCTGCTCTTATTATTTTTTTTTTCTTTTTTCTTTTCGATTTGCCCATCGGGGCCTCAGATACCTGCTTGCCCATCGAGGCCTCAGATACCTGCTCTTATTTTTTTTTTTTCTTTTTTCTTTTCGATTTGCCCATCGGGGCCTCGGATACCTGCTCTTATTTTTTTTTCTTTTCGATTTGCCCATCGGGGCCTCGGATACGTGCTTGCCCATCGGGGCCTCGGATACCTGCTTGCCCATCGGGGCCTCGGATACCTGCTTGCCCATCGGGGCCTCGGATACCTGCTTGCCCATCGGGGCCTCGGACACCTGCTTGCCCATCGGTTCCTCGGATAGCTGCTTGCCCATCGGGGCCTCGGATACCTGCTTGCCCATCGGTTCCTCGGATACCTGCTTGCCCATCGGGGCCTCGGATACCTGCTTGCCCATCGGGGCCTCGGATACCTGCTTGCCCATCGGGGCCTCGGATACCTGCTTGCCCATCGGGGCCTCGGATACCTGCTCTTATTTTTTTTTTTTCTTTTTTCTTTTCGATTTGCCCATCGGGGTCTCGGATACCTGCTCTTATTTTTTTTTCTTTTCGATTTGCCCATCGGGGCCTCGGATACCTGCTCGCCCATCGGGGCCTCGGTTACCTGCTCGCCCATCGGGGCCTCGGATACCTGCTTGCCCATCGGGGCCTCGGATACCTGCTGTTATTTTTTTTTTTTTCTTTTTTCTTTTCGATTTGCCCATCGGGGCCTCGGATACCTGCTTGCCCATCGGGGCCTCGGATACCTGCTCTTATTTTTTTTTTTCTTTTTTCTTTTCGATTTGCCCATCGGGGCCTCGGATACCTGCTCTTATTTTTTTTTCTTTTCGATTTGCCCATCGGGGCCTCGGATACCTGCTTGCCCATCGGGGCCTCGGATACCTGCTTGCCCATCGGGGCCTCGGATACCTGCTTGCCCATCGGGGCCTCGGATACCTGCTTGCCCATCGGGGCCTCGGATACCTGCTCTTATTATTTTTTTTTTCTTTTTTCTTTTCGATTTGCCCATCGGGGCCTCAGATACCTGCTTGCCCATCGAGGCCTCAGATACCTGCTCTTATTTTTTTTTTTTCTTTTTTCTTTTCGATTTGCCCATCGGGGCCTCGGATACCTGCTCTTATTTTTTTTTCTTTTCGATTTGCCCATCGGGGCCTCGGATACGTGCTTGCCCATCGGGGCCTCGGATACCTGCTTGCCCATCGGGGCCTCGGATACCTGCTTGCCCATCGGGGCCTCGGATACCTGCTTGCCCATCGGGGCCTCGGACACCTGCTTGCCCATCGGTTCCTCGGATAGCTGCTTGCCCATCGGGGCCTCGGATACCTGCTTGCCCATCGGTTCCTCGGATACCTGCTTGCCCATCGGGGCCTCGGATACCTGCTTGCCCATCGGGGCCTCGGATACCTGCTTGCCCATCGGGGCCTCGGATACCTGCTTGCCCATCGGGGCCTCGGATACCTGCTCTTATTTTTTTTTTTTCTTTTTTCTTTTCGATTTGCCCATCGGGGTCTCGGATACCTGCTCTTATTTTTTTTTCTTTTCGATTTGCCCATCGGGGCCTCGGATACCTGCTCGCCCATCGGGGCCTCGGTTACCTGCTCGCCCATCGGGGCCTCGGATACCTGCTTGCCCATCGGGGCCTCGGATACCTGCTGTTATTTTTTTTTTTTTCTTTTTTCTTTTCGATTTGCCCATCGGGGCCTCGGATACCTGCTTGCCCATCGGGGCCTCGGATACCTGCTTGCCCATCGGGGCCTCGGATACCTGCTCTTATTTTTTTTTTTTTTCTTTTTTCTTTTCGATTTGCCGATCGGGGCCTCGGATACCTGCTCTTATTTTTTTTTTTTTTCGATTTGCCCATCGGGGCCTCGGATACCTGCTTGCCCATCCGGGCCTCGGATACCTGCTTGCCCATCGGGGCCTCGGATACCTGCTTGCCCATCGGGGCTTCGGATACCTGCTCTTATTTTTTTTTTTCTTTTTTCTTTTCGATTTGCCCATCGGGGCCTCGGATACCTGCTTGCCTATCGGGGCCTCGGATACCTGCTTGCCCATCGGGGCCTCGGATACCTGCTTGCCCATCGGGGCCTCGCATACCTGCTTGCCCTACGGGGCCTCGGATACCTGCTTGCCCATCGGGGCCTCGGATACATGCTCTTATTTTTTTTTTTTCTTTTTTCTTTTCGATTTGCCCATCGGGGCCTCGGATACCTGCTCTTTTTTTTTTTCTTTTCGATTTGCCCATCGGGGCCTCGGATACCTGCTTGCCCATCGGGACCTCGGATACCTGCTTGCCCATCGGGGCCTCGGATACCTGCTTGCCCATCGGGGCCTCGGATACCTGCTTGCCCATCGGGGCCTCGGATACCTGCTTGCCCATCGGGGCCTCGGACACCTGCTTGCCCATCGGTTCCTCGGATAGCTGCTTGCCCATCGGGGCCTCGGATACCTGCTTGCCCATCGGTTCCTCGGATACCTGCTTGCCCATCGGGGCCTCGGATACCTGCTTGCCCATCGGGGCCTCGGATACCTGCTTGCCCATCGGGGCCTCGGATACCTGCTTGCCCATCGGGGCCTCGGATACCTGCTCTTATTTTTTTTTTTTCTTTTTTCTTTTCGATTTGCCCATCGGGGCCTCGGATACCTGCTCTTATTTTTTTTTTTTTCGATTTGCCCATCGGGGCCTCGGATACCTGCTCGCCCATCGGGGCCTCGGATACCTGCTCGCCCATCGGGGCCTCGGATTCCTGCTCGCCCATCGGGGCCTCGGATACCTGCTGGCCCATCGGGGCCTCGGATACCTGCTCGCCCATCGGGGCCTCGGATACCTGCTTGCCCATCGGGGCCTCGGATACCTGCTGTTATTTTTTTTTTTTTCTTTTTTCTTTTCGATTTGCCCATCGGGGCCTCGGATACCTGCTTGCCCATCGGGGCCTCGGATACCTGCTCTTATTTTTTTTTTTCTTTTTTCTTTTCGATTTGCCCATCGGGGCCTCGGATACCTGCTCTTATTTTTTTTTCTTTTCGATTTGCCCATCGGGGCCTCGGATACCTGCTTGCCCATCGGGGCCTCGGATACCTGCTTGCCCATCGGGGCCTCGGATACCTGCTCTTATTTTTTTTTTTTTTCTTTTTTCTTTTCGATTTGCCGATCGGGGCCTCGGATACCTGCTCTTATTTTTTTTTTTTTTCGATTTGCCCATCGGGGCCTCGGATACCTGCTTGCCCATCGGGGCCTCGGATACCTGCTTGCCCATCGGGGCCTCGGATACCTGCTTGCCCATCGGGGCCTCGGATACCTGCTCTTATTTTTTTTTTTTCTTTTTTCTTTTCGATTTGCCCATCGGGGCCTCGGATACCTGCTTGCCTATCGGGGCCTCGGATACCTGCTTGCCCATCGGGGCCTCGGATACCTGCTTGCCCATCGGGGCCTCGGATACCTGCTTGCCCTACGGGGCCTCGGATACCTGCTTGCCCATCGGGGCCTCGGATACCTGCTCTTATTTTTTTTTTTCTTTTTTCTTTTCGATTTGCCCATCGGGGCCTCGGATACCTGCTCTTTTTTTTTTTTCTTTTCGATTTGCCCATCGGGGCCTCGGATACCTGCTTGCCCATCGGGGCCTCGGATACCTGCTTGCCCATCGGGGCCTCGGATACCTGCTTGCCCATCGGGCCTCGGATACCTGCTTGCCCATCCGGGCCTCGGATACCTGCTCTTATTTTTTTTTTTTTCTTTTCGATTTGCCCATCGGGGCCTCGGATACCTGCTCTTATTTTTTTTTCTTTTCGATTTGCCCATCGGGGCCTCGTATACCTGCTTGCCCATCGGGGCCTCGGATACCTGCTTGCCCATCGGGGCCTCGGATACCTGCTCTTATTTTTTTTTTTTCTTTTTTCTTTTCGATTTGCCCATCGGGGCCTCGGATACCTGCTTGCCCATCGGGGCCTCAGATACCTGCTCTTATTTTTTTTTTTTCTTTTTTCTTTTCAATTTGCCCATCGGGGCCTCGGATACCTGCTTGCCCATCGGGGCGTCGGATACCTGATGGCCCATCGGGGCCTCGCATACCTGCTTGCCCTACGGGGCCTCGGATACCTGCTTGCCCATCGGGGCCTCGGATACCTGCTCTTATTTTTTTTTTTTCTTTTTTCTTTTCGATTTGCCCATCGGGGCCTCGGATACCTGCTCTTTTTTTTTTTTCTTTTCGATTTGCCCATCGGGGCCTCGGATACCTGCTTGCCCATCGGGGCCTCGGATACCTGCTTGCCCATCGGGGCCTCGGATACCTGCTTGCCCATCGGGGCCTCGGATACCTGCTTGCCCATGGGGGCCTCGGATACCTGCTTGCACATCGGGGCCTCGGATACCTGCTCTAATTTTTTTTTTTTTTCTTTTCGATTTGCCCATCGGGGCCTCGGATACCTGCTCTTATTTTTTTTTCTTTTCGATTTGCCCATCGGGGCCTCGGATACCTGCTTGCCCATCGGGGCCTCGGATACCTGCTTGCCCATCGGGGCCTCGGATACCTGCTTGCCCATCGGGGCCTCGGATACCTGCTCTTATTATTTTTTTTTTCTTTTTTCTTTTCGATTTGCCCATCGGGGCCTCAGATACCTGCTTGCCCATCGAGGCCTCAGATACCTGCTCTTATTTTTTTTTTTTTTTTTTTCTTTTCGATTTGCCCATCGGGGCCTCGGATACCTGCTCTTATTTTTTTTTCTTTTCGATTTGCCCATCGGGGCCTCGGATACCTGCTTCCCCATCGGGGCCTCGGATACCTGCTTGCCCATCGGGGCCTCGGACACCTGCTTGCCCATCGGGGCCTCGGATACCTGCTTGCCCATCGGGGCCTCGGACACCTGCTTGCCCATCGGTTCCTCGGATAGCTGCTTGCCCATCGGGGCCTCGGATACCTGCTTGCCCATCGGGGCCTCGGATACCTGCTTGCCCATCGGGGCCTCGGATACCTGCTTGCCCATCGGGGCCTCGGATACCTGCTTGCCCATCGGGGCCTCGGATACCTGCTTGCCCATGGGGGCCTCGGATACCTGCTTGCACATCGGGGCCTCGGATACCTGCTCTAATTTTTTTTTTTTTTTCTTTTCGATTTGCCCATCGGGGCCTCGGATACCTGCTCTTATTTTTTTTTCTTTTCGATTTGCCCATCGGGGCCTCGGATACCTGCTTGCCCATCGGGGCCTCGGATACCTGCTTGCCCATCGGGGCCTCGGATACCTGCTTGCCCATCGGGGCCTCGGATACCTGCTTGCCCATCGGGGCCTCGGATACCTGCTCTTATTATTTTTTTTTCTTTTTTCTTTTCGATTTGCCCATCGGGGCCTCAGATACCTGCTTGCCCATCGAGGCCTCAGATACCTGCTCTTATTTTTTTTTTTTTTTTTTTCTTTTCGATTTGCCCATCGGGGCCTCGGATACCTGTTCTTATTTTTTTTTCTTTTCGATTTGCCCATCGGGGCCTCGGATACCTGCTTCCCCATCGGGGCCTCGGATACCTGCTTGCCCATCGGGGCCTCGGACACCTGCTTGCCCATCGGGGCCTCGGATACCTGCTTGCCCATCGGGGCCTCGGACACCTGCTTGCCCATCGGTTCCTCGGATAGCTGCTTGCCCATCGGGGCCTCGGATACCTGCTTGCCCATCGGGGCCTCGGATACCTGCTTGCCCATCGGGGCCTCGGATACCTGCTTGCCCATCGGGGCCTCGGATACCTGCTTGCCCATCGGTTCCTCGGATACCTGCTTGCCCATCGGGGCCTCGGATACCTGCTTGCCCATCGGGGCCTCGGATACCTGCTTGCCCATCGGGGCCTCGGATACCTGCTTGCCCATCGGGGCCTCGGATACCTGCTCTTATTTTTTTTTTTTTTCTTTTTTCTTTTCGATTTGCCGATCGGGGCCTCGGATACCTGCTCTTATTTTTTTTTTTTTCGATTTGCCCATCGGGGCCTCGGATACCTGCTTGCCCATCGGGGCCTCGGATACCTGCTTGCCCATCGGGGCCTCGGATACCTGCTTGCCCATCGGGGCCTCGGATACCTGCTCTTAATTTTTTTTTTTCTTTTTTCTTTTCGATTTGCCCATCGGGGCCTCGGATACCTGCTTGCCTATCGGGGCCTCGGATACCTGCTTGCCCATCGGGGCCTCGGATACCTGCTTGCCCATCGGGGCCTCGCATACCTGCTTGCCCTACGGGGCCTCGGATACCTGCTTGCCCATCGGGGCCTCGGATACCTGCTCTTATTTTTTTTTTTTCTTTTTTCTTTTCGATTTGCCCATCGGGGCCTCGGATACCTGCTCTTTTTTTTTTTTCTTTTCGATTTGCCCATCGGGGCCTCGGATACCTGCTTGCCCATCGGGGCCTCGGATACCTGCTTGCCCATCGGGGCCTCGGATACCTGCTTGCCCATCGGGGCCTCGGATACCTGCTTGCCCATCGGGGCCTCGGACACCTGCTTGCCCATCGGTTCCTCGGATAGCTGCTTGCCCATCGGGGCCTCGGATACCTGCTTGCCCATCGGTTCCTCGGATACCTGCTTGCCCATCGGGGCCTCGGATACCTGCTTGCCCATCGGGGCCTCGGATACCTGCTTGCCCATCGGGGCCTCGGATACCTGCTTGCCCATCGGGGCCTCGGATACCTGCTCTTATTTTTTTTTTTTCTTTTTTCTTTTCGATTTGCCCATCGGGGCCTCGGATACCTGCTCTTATTTTTTTTTCTTTTCGATTTGCCCATCGGGGCCTCGGATACCTGCTCGCCCATCGGGGCCTCGGATACCTGCTCGCCCATCGGGGCCTCGGATTCCTGCTCGCCCATCGGGGCCTCGGATACCTGCTGGCCCATCGGGGCCTCGGATACCTGCTCGCCCATCGGGGCCTCGGATACCTGCTTGCCCATCGGGGCCTCGGATACCTGCTGTTATTTTTTTTTTTTTCTTTTTCTTTTCGATTTGCCCATCGGGGCCTCGGATACCTGCTTGCCCATCGGGGCCTCGGATACCTGCTCTTATTTTTTTTTTTCTTTTTTCTTTTCGATTTGCCCATCGGGGCCTCGGATACCTGCACTTATTTTTTTTTCTTTTCGATTTGCCCATCGGGGCCTCGGATACCTGCTTGCCCATCGGGGCCTCGGATACCTGCTTGCCCATCGGGGCCTCGGATACCTGCTCTTATTTTTTTTTTTTTTTCTTTTTTCTTTTCGATTTGCCGATCGGGGCCTCGGATACCTGCTCTTATTTTTTTTTTTTTTCGATTTGCCCATCGGGGCCTCGGATACCTGCTTGCCCATCGGGGCCTCGGATACCTGCTTGCCCATCGGGGCCTCGGATACCTGCTTGCCCATCGGGGCCTCGGATACCTGCTCTTAATTTTTTTTTTTCTTTTTTCTTTTCGATTTGCCCATCGGGGCCTCGGATACCTGCTTGCCTATCGGGGCCTCGGATACCTGCTTGCCCATCGGGGCCTCGGATACCTGCTTGCCCATCGGGGCCTCGCATACCTGCTTGCCCTACGGGGCCTCGGATACCTGCTTGCCCATCGGGGCCTCGGATACCTGCTCTTATTTTTTTTTTTTCTTTTTTCTTTTCGATTTGCCCATCGGGGCCTCGGATACCTGCTCTTTTTTTTTTTTTCTTTTCGATTTGCCCATCGGGGCCTCGGATACCTGCTTGCCCATCGGGGCCTCGGATACCTGCTTGCCCATCGGGGCCTCGGATACCTGCTTGCCCATCGGGGCCTCGGATACCTGCTTGCCCATCGGGGCCTCGGACACCTGCTTGCCCATCGGTTCCTCGGATAGCTGCTTGCCCATCGGGGCCTCGGATACCTGCTTGCCCATCGGTTCCTCGGATACCTGCTTGCCCATCGGGGCCTCGGATACCTGCTTGCCCATCGGGGCCTCGGATACCTGCTTGCCCATCGGGGCCTCGGATACCTGCTTGCCCATCGGGGCCTCGGATACCTGCTCTTATTTTTTTTTTTTCTTTTTTCTTTTCGATTTGCCCATCGGGGCCTCGGATACCTGCTCTTATTTTTTTTTCTTTTCGATTTGCCCATCGGGGCCTCGGATACCTGCTCGCCCATCGGGCCTCGGATACCTGCTCGCCCATCGGGGCCTCGGATTCCTGCTCGCCCATCGGGGCCTCGGATACCTGCTGGCCCATCGGGGCCTCGGATACCTGCTCGCCCATCGGGGCCTCGGATACCTGCTTGCCCATCGGGGCCTCGGATACCTGCTGTTATTTTTTTTTTTTCTTTTTTCTTTTCGATTTGCCCATCGGGGCCTCGGATACCTGCTTGCCCATCGGGGCCTCGGATACCTGCTCTTATTTTTTTTTTTCTTTTTTCTTTTCGATTTGCCCATCGGGGCCTCGGATACCTGCACTTATTTTTTTTTCTTTTCGATTTGCCCATCGGGGCCTCGGATACCTGCTTGCCCATCGGGGCCTCGGATACCTGCTTGCCCATCGGGGCCTCGGATACCTGCTCTTATTTTTTTTTTTTTCTTTTTTCTTTTCGATTTGCCGATCGGGGCCTCGGATACCTGCTCTTATTTTTTTTTTTTTTCGATTTGCCCATCGGGGCCTCGGATACCTGCTTGCCCATCGGGGCCTCGGATACCTGCTTGCCCATCGGGGCCTCGGATACCTGCTTGCCCATCGGGGCCTCGGATACCTGCTCTTAATTTTTTTTTTTCTTTTTTCTTTTCGATTTGCCCATCGGGGCCTCGGATACCTGCTTGCCTATCGGGGCCTCGGATACCTGCTTGCCCATCGGGGCCTCGGATACCTGCTTGCCCATCGGGGCCTCGCATACCTGCTTGCCCTACGGGGCCTCGGATACCTGCTTGCCCATCGGGGCCTCGGATACCTGCTCTTATTTTTTTTTTTTCTTTTTTCTTTTCGATTTGCCCATCGGGGCCTCGGATACCTGCTCTTTTTTTTTTTTCTTTTCGATTTGCCCATCGGGGCCTCGGATACCTGCTTGCCCATCGGGGCCTCGGATACCTGCTTGCCCATCGGGGCCTCGGATACCTGCTTGCCCATCGGGGCCTCGGATACCTGCTTGCCCATCCGGGCCTCGGATACCTGCTCTTATTTTTTTTTTTTTTCTTTTAGATTTGCCCATCGGGGCCTCGGATTCCTGCTCTTATTTTTTTTTCTTTTCGATTTGCCCATCGGGGCCTCGTATACCTGCTTGCCCATCGGGGCCTCGGATACCTGCTTGCCCATCGGGGCCTCGGATACCTGCTCTTATTTTTTTTTTTCTTTTTTCTTTTCGATTTGCCCATCGGGGCCTCGGATACCTGCTTGCCCATCGGGGCCTCAGATACCTGCTCTTATTTTTTTTTTTCTTTTTTCTTTTCGATTTGCCCATCGGGGCCTCGGATACCTGCTTGCCCATCGGGGCGTCGGATACCTGCTTGCCCATCGGGGCCTCGCATACCTGCTTGCCCTACGGGGCCTCGGATACCTGCTTGCCCATCGGGGCCTCGGATACCTGCTCTTATTTTTTTTTTTTCTTTTTTCTTTTCGATTTGCCCATCGGGGCCTCGGATACCTGCTCTTTTTTTTTTTTTCTTTTCGATTTGCCCATCGGGGCCTCGGATACCTGCTTGCCCATCGGGGCCTCGGATACCTGCTTGCCCATCGGGGCCTCGGATACCTGCTTGCCCATCGGGGCCTCGGATACCTGCTTGCCCATGGGGGCCTCGGATACCTGCTTGCCCATCGGGGCCTCGGATACCTGCTCTAATTTTTTTTTTTTTTCTTTTCGATTTGCCCATCGGGGCCTCGGATACCTGCTCTTATTTTTTTTTCTTTTCGATTTGCCCATCGGGGCCTCGGATACCTGCTTGCCCATCGGGACCTCGGATACCTGCTTGCCCATCGGGGCCTCGGATACCTGCTTGCCCATCGGGGCCTCGGATACCTGCTTGCCCATCGGGGCCTCGGATACCTGCTCTTATTATTTTTTTTTTCTTTTTTCTTTTCGATTTGCCCATCGGGGCCTGAGATACCTGCTTGCCCATCGAGGCCTCAGATACCTGCTCTTATTTTTTTTTTTTTCTTTTTTCTTTTCGATTTGCCCATCGGGGCCTCGGATACCTGCTCTTATTTTTTTTTCTTTTCGATTTGCCCATCGGGGCCTCGGATACCTGCTTGCCCATCGGGGCCTCGGATACCTGCTTGCCCATCGGGGCCTCGGACAACTGCTTGCCCATCGGGGCCTCGGATACCTGCTTGCCCATCGGGGCCTCGGACACCTGCTTGCCCATCGGTTCCTCGGATAGCTGCTTGCCCATCGGGGCCTCGGATACCTGCTTGCCCATCGGTTCCTCGGATACCTGCTTGCCCATCGGGGCCTCGGATACCTGCTTGCCCATCGGGGCCTCGGATACCTGCTTGCCCATCGGGGCCTCGGATACCTGCTTGCCCATCGGGGCCTCGGATACCTGCTCTTATTTTTTTTTTTTTTTTTTTTTCTTTTCGATTTGCCCATCGGGGCCTCGGATACCTGCTCTTATTTTTTTTTCTTTTCGATTTGCCCATCGGGGCCTCGGATACCTGCTCGCCCATCGGGGCCTCGGATACCTGCTCGCCCATCGGGGCCTCGGATTCCTGCTCGCCCATCGGGGCCTCGGATACCTGCTGGCCCATCGGGGCCTCGGATACCTGCTCTTATTTTTTTTTTTCTTTTTTCTTTTCGATTTGCCCATCGGGGCCTCGGATACCTGCTCTTATTTTTTTTTCTTTTCGATTTGCCCATCGGGGCCTCGGATACCTGCTTGCCCATCGGGGCCTCGGATACCTGCTTGCCCATCGGGGTCTCGGATACCTGCTCTTATTTTTTTTTTTTTTCGTTTTTCTTTTCGATTTGCCGATCGGGGCCTCGGATACCTGCTCTTATTTTTTTTTTTTTTCGATTTGCCCATCGGGGCCTCGGATACCTGCTTGCCCATCGGGGCCTCGGATACCTGCTTGCCCATCGGGGCCTCGGATACCTGCTTGCCCATCGGGGCCTCGGATACCTGCTCTTATTTTTTTTTTTTCTTTTTTCTTTTCGATTTGCCCATCGGGGCCTCGGATACCTGCTTGCCTATCGGGGCCTCGGATACCTGCTTGCCCATCGGGGCCTCGGATACCTGCTTGCCCATCGGGGCCTCGGATACCTGCTTGCCCATCGGGGCCTCGGATACCTGCTCTTATTTTTTTTTTTCTTTTTTCTTTTCGATTTGCCCATCGGGGCCTCGGATACCTGCTCTTATTTTTTTTTCTTTTCGATTTGCCCATCGGGGCCTCGGATACCTGCTTGCCCATCGGGGCCTCGGATACCTGCTTGCCCATCGGGGCCTCGGATACCTGCTCTTATTTTTTTTTTTTTTCTTTTTTCTTTTCGATTTGCCGATCGGGGCCTCGGATACCTGCTCTTATTTTTTTTTTTTTTCGATTTGCCCATCGGGGCCTCGGATACCTGCTTGCCCATCGGGGCCTCGGATACCTGCTTGCCCATCGGGGCCTCGGATACCTGCTTGCCCATCGGGGCCTCGGATACCTGCTCTTATTTTTTTTTTTTCTTTTTTCTTTTCGATTTGCCCATCGGGGCCTCGGATACCTGCTTGCCTATCGGGGCCTCGGATACCTGCTTGCCCATCGGGGCCTCGGATACCTGCTTGCCCATCGGGGCCTCGGATACCTACTTGCCCATCGGGGCCTCGGATACCTGCTTGCCCATCCGGGCCTCGGATACCTGCTCTTATTTTTTTTTTTTTTCTTTTCGATTTGCCCATCGGGGCCTCGGATACCTGCTCTTATTTTTTTTTCTTTTCGATTTGCCCATCGGGGCCTCGTATACCTGCTTGCCCATCGGGGCCTCGGATACCTGCTTGCCCATAGGGGCCTCGGATACCTGCTCTTATTTTTTTTTTTCTTTTTTCTTTTCGATTTGCCCATCGGGGCCTCGGATACCTGCTTGCCCATCGGCGCCTCGGATACCTGCTCTTATTTTTTTTTTTTTTCTTTTTTTCTTTTCGATTTGCCCATCGGGGCCTCGGATACCTGCTTGCCCATCGGGCCCTCGGATACCTGCTCTTATTATTTTTTTCTTTTTTCTTTTCGATTTGCCCATCGGGGCCTCGGATACCTGCTTGCCCATCGGGGCCTCGGATACCTGCTTGCCCATCGGGGCCTCGGATACCTGCTTGCCCATCGGGGCCTCGGATACCTGCTCTTATTTTTTTTTTTTTTTTTTTCTTTCGATTTGCCCATTGGGGCCTCGGATACCTGCTCTTATTTTTTTTTCTTTTCGATTTGCCCATCGGGGCCTCGGATACCTGCTCGCCCATCGGGGCCTCGGATACCTGCTTGCCCATCGGGGCCTCGGATACCTGCTTGCCCATCGGGGCCTCGGATACCTGCTTGCCCATCGGGGCCTCGGATACCTGCTCTTATTTTTTTTTTTCTTTTTTTCTTTCGATTTGCCCATTGGGGCCTCGGATACCTGCTCTTATTTTTTTTTCTTTTCGATTTGCCCATCGGGGCCTCGGATACCTGCTCGCCCATCGGGGCCTCGGATACCTGCTTGCCCATCGGGGCCTCGGATACCTGCTCTTATTTTTTTTTTTTCTTTTTTCTTTTCGATTTGCCCATCGGGGACTCGGATACATGCTCTTATTTTTTTTTTTTTTCGATTTGCCCATCGGGGCCACGGATACTTGCTTGCCCATCGGGGCCTCGGATACCTGCTTGCCCATCGGGGCCTCGGATACCTGCTTGCCCATCGGGGCCTCGGATACCTGCTCTTATTATTTATTTTTTTTCTTTTTTCTTTTCGATTTGCCCATCGGGGCCTCGGATACCTGCTCTTATTTTTTTTTTTTTTCTTTTTTGTTTTCGATTTGCCCATCGGGACCTCGGATACCTGCTTGCCCATCGGGGCCTCGGATACCTGCTTGCCCATCGGGGCCTCGGATACCTGCTTGCCCATCGGGGCCTCGGATACCTGCTCTTATTATTTTTTTTTTTCTTTTTTCTTTTCGATTTGCCCATCGGGGCCTCGGATACCTGTTTGCCCATTGGGGCCTCGGATACCTGCTCTTATTATTTTTTTCTTTTTTCTTTTCTATTTGCCCATCGGGGCCTCGGATACCTGCTCTTATTTTTTTTTCTTTTCGATTTGCCCATCGGGGCCTCGGATACCTGCTTGCCCATCGGGGCCTCGGATACCTGCTCTTATTTTTTTTTTTCTTTTTTCTTTTCGATTTGCCCATCGGGGCCTCGGATACCTGCACTTATTTTTTTTTCTTTTCGATTTGCCCATCGGGGCCTCGGATACCTGCTTGCCCATCGGGGCCTCGGATACCTGCTTGCCCATCGGGGCCTCGGATACCTGCTCTTATTTTTTTTTTTTCTTTTTTCTTTTCGATTTGCCGATCGGGGCCTCGGATACCTGCTCTTATTTTTTTTTTTTTTCGATTTGCCCATCGGGGCCTCGGATACCTGCTTGCCCATCGGGGCCTCGGATACCTGCTTGCCCATCGGGGCCTCGGATACCTGCTTGCCCATCGTGGCCTCGGATACCTGCTCTTAATTTTTTTTTTTCTTTTTTCTTTTCGATTTGCCCATCGGGGCCTCGGATACCTGCTTGCCTATCGGGGCCTCGGATACCTGCTTGCCCATCGGGGCCTCGGATACCTGCTTGCCCATCGGGGCCTCGCATACCTGCTTGCCCAACGGGGCCTCGGATACCTGCTTGCCCATCGGGGCCTCGGATACCTGCTCTTATTTTTTTTTTTTCTTTTTTCTTTTCGATTTGCCCATCGGGGCCTCGGATACCTGCTCTTTTTTTTTTTTCTTTTCGATTTGCCCATCGGGGCCTCGGATACCTGCTTGCCCATCGGGGCCTCGGATACCTGCTTGCCCATCGGGGCCTCGGATACCTGCTTGCCCATCGGGGCCTCGGATACCTGCTTGCCCATCCGGGCCTCGGATACCTGCTCTTATTTTTTTTTTTTTTCTTTTAGATTTGCCCATCGGGACCTCGGATACCTGCTCTTATTTTTTTTTCTTTTCGATTTGCCCATCGGGGCCTCGTATACCTGCTTGCCCATCGGGGCCTCGGATACCTGCTTGCCCATCGGGGCCTCGGATACCTGCTCTTATTTTTTTTTTTTCTTTTTTCTTTTCGATTTGCCCATCGGGGCCTCGGATACCTGTTTGCCCATCGGGGCCTCAGATACCTGCTCTTATTTTTTTTTTTTTTTTTTCTTTTCGATTTGCCCATCGGGGCCTCGGATACCTGCTCTTATTTTTTTTTCTTTTCGATTTGCCCATCGGGGCCTCGGATACCTGCTTGCCCATCGGGACCTCGGATACCTGCTTGCCCATCGGGGCCTCGGATACCTGCTTGCCCATCGGGGCCTCGGATACCTGCTTGCCCATCGGGGCCTCGGATACCTGCTCTTATTATTTTTTTTTTCTTTTTTCTTTTCGATTTGCCCATCGGGGCCTCAGATACCTGCTTGCCCATCGAGGCCTCAGATACCTGCTCTTATTTTTTTTTTTTTCTTTTTTCTTTTCGATTTGCCCATCGGGGCCTCGGATACCTGCTCTTATTTTTTTTTCTTTTCGATTTGCCCATCGGGGCCTCGGATACCTGCTTGCCCATCGGGGCCTCGGATACCTGCTTGCCCATCGGGGCCTCGGACAACTGCTTGCCCATCGGGGCCTCGGATACCTGCTTGCCCATCGGGGCCTCGGACACCTGCTTGCCCATCGGTTCCTCGGATAGCTGCTTGCCCATCGGGGCCTCGGATACCTGCTTGCCCATCGGTTCCTCGGATACCTGCTTGCCCATCGGGGCCTCGGATACCTGCTTGCCCATCGGGGCCTCGGATACCTGCTTGCCCATCGGGGCCTCGGATACCTGCTTGCCCATCGGGGCCTCGGATACCTGCTCTTATTTTTTTTTTTTTTCTTTTTTCTTTTCGATTTGCCCATCGGGGCCTCGGATACCTGCTCTTATTTTTTTTTCTTTTCGATTTGCCCATCGGGGCCTCGGATACCTGCTCGCCCATCGGGGCCTCGGATACCTGCTCGCCCATCGGGGCCTCGGATTCCTGCTCGCCCATCGGGGCCTCGGATACCTGCTGGCCCATCGGGGCCTCGGATACCTGCTCGCCCATCGGGGCCTCGGATACCTGCTTGCCCATCGGGGCCTCGGATACCTGCTGTTATTTTTTTTTTTTTCTTTTTTCTTTTCGATTTGCCCATCGGGGCCTCGGATACCTGCTTGCCCATCGGGGCCTCGGATACCTGCTCTTATTTTTTTTTTTCTTTTTTCTTTTCGATTTGCCCATCGGGGCCTCGGATACCTGCTCTTATTTTTTTTTCTTTTCGATTTGCCCATCGGGGCCTCGGATACCTGCTTGCCCATCGGGGCCTCGGATACCTGCTGTTATTTTTTTTTTTTTCTTTTTTCTTTTCGATTTGCCCATCGGGGCCTCGGATACCTGCTTGCCCATCGGGGCCTCGGATACCTGCTCTTATTTTTTTTTTTCTTTTTTCTTTTCGATTTGCCCATCGGGGCCTCGGATACCTGCTCTTATTTTTTTTTCTTTTCGATTTGCCCATCGGGGCCTCGGATACCTGCTTGCCCATCGGGGCCTCGGATACCTGCTTGCCCATCGGGGCCTCGGATACCTGCTCTTATTTTTTTTTTTTTTTCTTTTTTCTTTTCGATTTGCCGATCGGGGCCTCGGATACCTGCTCTTATTTTTTTTTTTTTTCGATTTGCCCATCGGGGCCTCGGATACCTGCTTGCCCATCGGGGCCTCGGATACCTGCTTGCCCATCGGGGCCTCGGATACCTGCTTGCCCATCGGGGCCTCGGATACCTGCTCTTATTTTTTTTTTTTCTTTTTTCTTTTCGATTTGCCCATCGGGGCCTCGGATACCTGCTTGCCTATCGGGGCCTCGGATACCTGCTTGCCCATCGGGGCCTCGGATACCTGCTTGCCCATCGGGGCCTCGCATACCTGCTTGCCCTACGGGGCCTCGGATACCTGCTTGCCCATCGGGGCCTCGGATACCTGCTCTTATTTTTTTTTTTCTTTTTTCTTTTCGATTTGCCCATCGGGGCCTCGGATACCTGCTTGCCTATCGGGGCCTCGGATACCTGCTTGCCCATCGGGGCCTCGGATACCTGCTTGCCCATCGGGGCCTCAGATACCTGCTTGCCCATCGGGGCCTCGGATACCTGCTTGCCCATCGGGGCCTCGGATACCTGCTTGCCCATCCGGGCCTCGGATACCTGCTCTTATTTTTTTTTTTTTTCTTTTCGATTTGCCCATCGGGGCCTCGGATACCTGCTCTTATTTTTTTTTCTTTTCGATTTGCCCATCGGGGCCTCGTATACCTGCTTGCCCATCGGGGCCTCGGATACCTGCTTGCCCATCGGGGCCTCGGATACCTGCTTGCCCATCGGGGCCTCGGATACCTGCTTGCCCATCGGCGCCTCGGATACCTGCTCTTATTTTTTTTTTTTTTCTTTTTTCTTTTCGATTTGCCCATCGGGGCCTCGGATACCTGCTTGCCCATCGGGCCCTCGGATACCTGCTCTTATTATTTTTTTCTTTTTTCTTTTCGATTTGCCCATCGGGGCCTCGGATACCTGCTTGCCCATCGGGGCCTCGGATACCTGCTTGCCCATCGGGGCCTCGTGTACCTGCTTGCCCATCGGGGCCTCGGATACCTGCTCTTATTTTTTTTTTTTTTTTTTCTTTCGATTTGCCCATTGGGGCCTCGGATACCTGCTCTTATTTTTTTTTCTTTTCGATTTGCCCATCGGGGCCTCGGATGCCTGCTCGCCCATCGGGGCCTCGGATACCTGCTTGCCCATCGGGGCCTCGGATACCTGCTTGCCCATCGGGGCCTCGGATACCTGCTTGCCCATCGGGGCCTCGGATACCTGCTCTTATTTTTTTTTTCTTTTTTTCTTTCGATTTGCCCATTGGGGCCTCGGATACCTGCTCTTATTTTTTTTTCTTTTCGATTTGCCCATCGGGGCCTCGGATACCTGCTCGCCCATCGGGGCCTCGGATACCTGCTTGCCCATCGGGGCCTCGGATACCTGCTCTTATTTTTTTTTTTTCTTTTTTCTTTTCGATTTGCCCATCGGGGACTCGGATACATGCTCTTATTTTTTTTTTTTTTCGATTTGCCCATCGGGGCCACGGATACTTGCTTGCCCATCGGGGCCTCGGATACCTGCTTGCCCATCGGGGCCTCGGATACCTGCTTGCCCATCGGGGCCTCGGATACCTGCTCTTATTATTTATTTTTTTTCTTTTTTCTTTTCGATTTGCCCATCGGGGCCTCGGATACCTGCTCTTATTTTTTTTTTTTTTCTTTTTTGTTTTCGATTTGCCCATCGGGACCTCGGATACCTGCTTGCCCATCGGGGCCTCGGATACCTGCTTGCCCATCGGGGCCTCGGATACCTGCTTGCCCATCGGGGCCTCGGATACATGCTCTTATTATTTTTTTTTTTCTTTTTTCTTTTCGATTTGCCCATCGGGGCCTCGGATACCTGTTTGCCCATTGGGGCCTCGGATACCTGCTCTTATTATTTTTTTCTTTTTTCTTTTCTATTTGCCCATCGGGGCCTCGGATACCTGCTCTTATTTTTTTTTTCTTTTCGATTTGCCCATCGGGGCCTCGGATACCTGCTTGCCCATCGGGGCATCGGATACCTGCTTGCCCATCGGGGCCTCGGATACCTGCTTGCCCATCGGGGCCTCGGATACCTGCTTGCCCATCGGGGCCGCGGATACCTGCTTGCCCATCGGGGCCTCGGATACCTGCTCTTATTTTTTTTTTTTTTCTTTTTTCTTTTCGATTTGCCCATCGGGGCCTCGGATACCTGCTCTTATTTTTTTTTCTTTTCGATTTGCCCATCGGGGCCTCGGATACCTGCTTGCCCATCGGGGCCTCGGATACCTGCTTGCCCATCGGGGCCTCGGATACCTGATTGCCCATCGGGGCCTCGGATACCGGCTCTTATTTTTTTTTTTTTTCTTTTCGATTTGCCCATCGGGGCCTCGGATACCTGCTCTTTTTTTTTTTTTCTTTTCGATTTGCCCATCGGGGCCTCGGATACCTGCTTGCCCATCGGGGCCTCGGATACCTGCTCTTATTTTTTTTTTTCTTTTTTTCTTTTCGATTTGCCCATCGGGGCCTCGGATACCTGCTAGCCCATCGGGGCCTCGGATACCTGCTCGCCCATCGGGGCCTCGGATACCTGCTCGCCCATCGGGGCCTCGGATACCTGCTCGCCCATCGGGGCCTCGGATACCTGCTCGCCCATCGGGGCCTCGGATACCTGCTTGCCCATCGGGGCCTCGGATACCTGCTCTTATTTTTTTTTTTTTTCTTTTTTCTTTTCGATTTGCCCATCGGGGCCTCGGATACCTGCTTGCCCATCGGGGCCTCGGATACCTGCTCTTTTTTTTTTTCTTTTCGATTTGCCCATTTCGGCCTCGGATACCTGCTTGCCCGTCGGGGCCTCGGATACCTGCTTGCCCATCGGGGCCTCGGATACCTGCTTGCCCATCGGGGCCTCGGATACCTGCTTGCCCATCGGGGCCTCGGATACCTGCTTGCCCATCGGGGCCTCGGATACCTGCTTGCCCATCGGGGCCTCGGATACCTGCTCTTATTTTTTTTTTTTTCTTTTTTCTTTTCGATTTGCCCATCGGGGCCTCGGATACCTGCTCTTATTTTTTTTTCTTTTCGATTTGCCCATCGGGGCCTCGGATACCTGCTTGCCCATCGGGGCCTCGGATACCTGCTTGCCCATCGGGGCCTCGGATACCTGCTTGCCCATCGGGGCCTCGGATACCTGCTTGCCCATCGGGGCGTCGGATACCTGCTTGCCCATCGGGGCCTCGGATACCTGCTTGCCCATCGGGGCCTCGGATACCTGCTTGCCCATCGGGGCCTCGGATACCTGCTTGCCCATCGGGGCCTCGGATACCTGCTTGCCCATCGGGGCCTCGGATACCTGCTCTTATTTTTTTTTTTTTCTTTTTTCTTTTCGATTTGCCCATCGGGGCCTCGGATACCTGCTCTTATTTTTTTTTCTTTTCGATTTGCCCATCGGGGCCTCGGATACCTGCTTGCCCATCGGGGCCTCGGATACCTGCTTGCCCATCGGGGCCTCGGATACCTGCTTGCCCATCGGGGCCTCGGATACCTGCTTGCCCATCGGGGCCTCGGATACCTGCTTGCCCATCGGGGCCTCGGATACCTGCTCTTATTTTTTTTTTTTTCTTTTTTCTTTTCGATTTGCCCATCGGGGCCTCGGATACCTGCTCTTACTTTTTTTTCTTTTCGATTTGCCCATCGGGGCCTCGGATACCTGCTTGCCCATCGGGGCCTCGGATACCTGCTTGCCCATCGGGGCCTCGGATACCTGCTTGCCCATCGGGGCCTCGGATACCTGCTTGCCCATCGGGGCCTCGGATACCTGCTTGCCCATCGGGGCCTCGGATACCTGCTCTTATTTTTTTTTTTTTTTTCTTTTCGATTTGCCCATCGGGGCCTCGGATACCTGCTCTTATTTTTTTTTCTTTTCGATTTGCCCATCGGGGCCTCGGATACCTGCTTGCCCATCGGGGCCTCGGATACCTGCTTGCCCATCGGGGCCTCGGATACCTGCTTGCCCATCGGGGCCTCGGATACCTGCTTGCCCATCGGGGCCTCGGATACCGGCTCTTATTTTTTTTTTTTTTCTTTTCGATTTGCCCATCGGGGCCTCGGATACCTGCTCTTATTTTTTTTTCTTTTCGATTTGCCCATCGGGGCCTCGGATACCTGCTTGCCCATCGGGGCCTCGGATACCTGCTTGCCCATCGGGGCCTCGGATACCTGCTTGCCCATCGGGGCCTCGGATACCTGCTCTTATTATTTTTTTTTTTTCTTTTTTCTTTTCGATTTGCCCATCGGGGCCTCAGATACCTGCTCTTATTTTTTTTTTTCTTTTTTCTTTTCGATTTGCCCATCGGGGCCTCGGATACCTGCTCTTATTTTTTTTTCTTTTCGATTTGCCCATCGGGGCCTCGGATACCTGCTTGCCCATCGGGGCCTCGGATACCTGCTTGCCCATCGGGGCCTCGGATACCTGCTCTTATTATTTTTTTTTTTCTTTTTTCTTTTCGATTTGCCCATCGGGGCCTCGGATACCTGTTTGCCCATCGGGGCCTCGGATACCTGCTCTTATTATTTTTTTCTTTTTTCTTTTCTATTTGCCCATCGGGACCTCGGATACCTGCTCTTATTTTTTTTTCTTTTCGATTTGCCCATCGGGGCCTCGGATACCTGCTCTTATTTTTTTTTTTTCTTTTTTCGTTTCGATTTGCCCATCGGGGCCTCGGATACCTGCTCTTATTATTTTTTTCTTTTTTCTTTTCTATTTGCCCATCGGGACCTCGGATACCTGCTCTTATTTTTTTTTCTTTTCGATTTGCCCATCGGGGCCTTGGATACCTGCTCTTATTTTTTTTTTTTCTTTTTTCTTTTCGATTTGCCCATCGGGGCCTCGGATACCTGCTCTTATTTTTTTTTCTTTTCGATTTGCCCATCGGGGCCTCGGATACCTGCTTGCCCATCGGGGCCTCGGATACCTGCTTGCCCATCGGGGCCTCGGATACCTGCTCTTATTTTTTTTTTTTTTCTTTTTTCTTTTCGATTTGCCCATCGGGGCCTCGGATACCTGCTTGCCCATCGGGCCCTCGGATACCTGCTCTTATTATTTTTTTCTTTTTTCTTTTCGACTTGCCCATCGGGGCCTCGGATACCTGCTTGCCCATCGGGGCCTCGGATACCTGCTTGCCCATCGGGGCCTCGTGTACCTGCTTGCCCATCGGGGCCTCGGATACCTGCTCTTATTTTTTTTTTTTTTTTTTTCTTTCGATTTGCCCATTGGGGCCTCGGATACCTGCTCTTATTTTTTTTTCTTTTCGATTTGCCCATCGGGGCCTCGGATACCTGCTCGCCCATCGGGGCCTCGGATACCTGCTTGCCCATCGGGGCCTCGGATACCTGCTTGCCCATCGGGGCCTCGGATACCTGCTCGCCCATCGGGGCCTCGGATACCTGCTTGCCCATCGGGGCCTCGGATACCTGCTCTTATTTTTTTTTTTTCTTTTTTCTTTTCGATTTGCCCATCGGGGACTCGGATACATGCTCTTATTTTTTTTTTTTTTCGATTTGCCCATCGGGGCCACGGATACTTGCTTGCCCATCGGGGCCTCGGATACCTGCTTGCCCATCGGGGCCTCGGATACCTGCTTGCCCATCGGGGCCTCGGATACCTGCTCTTATTATTTATTTTTTTTCTTTTTTCTTTTCGATTTGCCCATCGGGGCCTCGGATACCTGCTCTTATTTTTTTTTTTTTTCTTTTTTGTTTTCGATTTGCCCATCGGGACCTCGGATACCTGCTTGCCCATCGGGGCCTCGGATACCTGCTTGCCCATCGGGGCCTCGGATACCTGCTTGCCCATCGGGGCCTCGGATACATGCTCTTATTATTTTTTTTTTTCTTTTTTCTTTTCGATTTGCCCATCGGGGCCTCGGATACCTGTTTGCCCATTGGGGCCTCGGATACCTGCTCTTATTATTTTTTTCTTTTTTCTTTTCTATTTGCCCATCGGGGCCTCGGATACCTGCTCTTATTTTTTTTTCTTTTCGATTTGCCCATCGGGGCCTCGGATACCTGCTTGCCCATCGGGGCCTCGGATACCTGCTTGCCCATCGGGGCCTCGGATACCTGCTTGCCCATCGGGGCCTCGGATACCTGCTTGCCCATCGGGGCCGCGGATACCTGCTTGCCCATCGGGGCCTCGGATACCTGCTCTTATTTTTTTTTTTTTTTCTTTTTTCTTTTCGATTTGCCCATCGGGGCCTCGGATACCTGCTCTTATTTTTTTTTCTTTTCGATTTGCCCATCGGGGCCTCGGATACCTGCTTGCCCATCGGGGCCTCGGATACCTGCTTGCCCATCGGGGCCTCGGATACCTGATTGCCCATCGGGGCCTCGGATACCGGCTCTTATTTTTTTTTTTTTTCTTTTCGATTTGCCCATCGGGGCCTCGGATACCTGCTCTTTTTTTTTTTTCTTTTCGATTTGCCCATCGGGGCCTCGGATACCTGCTTGCCCATCGGGGCCTCGGATACCTGCTCTTATTTTTTTTTTTCTTTTTTCTTTTCGATTTGCCCATCGGGGCCTCGGATACCTGCTAGCCCATCGGGGCCTCGGATACCTGCTCGCCCATCGGGGCCTCGGATACCTGCTCGCCCATCGGGGCCTCGGATACCTGCTCGCCCATCGGGGCCTCGGATACCTGCTCGCCCATCGGGGCCTCGGATACCTGCTTGCCCATCGGGGCCTCGGATACCTGCTCTTATTTTTTTTTTTTTCTTTTTTCTTTTCGATTTGCCCATCGGGGCCTCGGATACCTGCTTGCCCATCGGGGCCTCGGATACCTGCTCTTTTTTTTTTTCTTTTCGATTTGCCCATTTCGGCCTCGGATACCTGCTTGCCCGTCGGGGCCTCGGATACCTGCTTGCCCATCGGGGCCTCGGATACCTGCTTGCCCATCGGGGCCTCGGATACCTGCTTGCCCATCGGGGCCTCGGATACCTGCTTGCCCATCGGGGCCTCGGATACCTGCTTGCCCATCGGGGCCTCGGATACCTGCTCTTATTTTTTTTTTTTTCTTTTTTCTTTTCGATTTGCCCATCGGGGCCTCGGATACCTGCTCTTATTTTTTTTTCTTTTCGATTTGCCCATCGGGGCCTCGGATACCTGCTTGCCCATCGGGGCCTCGGATACCTGCTTGCCCATCGGGGCCTCGGATACCTGCTTGCCCATCGGGGCCTCGGATACCTGCTTGCCCATCGGGGCGTCGGATACCTGCTTGCCCATCGGGGCCTCGGATACCTGCTTGCCCATCGGGGCCTCGGATACCTGCTTGCCCATCGGGGCCTCGGATACCTGCTTGCCCATCGGGGCCTCGGATACCTGCTTGCCCATCGGGGCCTCGGATACCTGCTCTTATTTTTTTTTTTTTCTTTTTTCTTTTCGATTTGCCCATCGGGGCCTCGGATACCTGCTCTTATTTTTTTTTCTTTTCGATTTGCCCATCGGGGCCTCGGATACCTGCTTGCCCATCGGGGCCTCGGATACCTGCTTGCCCATCGGGGCCTCGGATACCTGCTTGCCCATCGGGGCCTCGGATACCTGCTTGCCCATCGGGGCCTCGGATACCTGCTTGCCCATCGGGGCCTCGGATACCTGCTCTTATTTTTTTTTTTTTTCTTTTTTCTTTTCGATTTGCCCATCGGGGCCTCGGATACCTGCTCTTACTTTTTTTTCTTTTCGATTTGCCCATCGGGGCCTCGGATACCTGCTTGCCCATCGGGGCCTCGGATACCTGCTTGCCCATCGGGGCCTCGGATACCTGCTTGCCCATCGGGGCCTCGGATACCTGCTTGCCCATCGGGGCCTCGGATACCTGCTTGCCCATCGGGGCCTCGGATACCTGCTCTTATTTTTTTTTTTTTTTCTTTTCGATTTGCCCATCGGGGCCTCGGATACCTGCTCTTATTTTTTTTTCTTTTCGATTTGCCCATCGGGGCCTCGGATACCTGCTTGCCCATCGGGGCCTCGGATACCTGCTTGCCCATCGGGGCCTCGGATACCTGCTTGCCCATCGGGGCCTCGGATACCTGCTTGCCCATCGGGGCCTCGGATACCGGCTCTTATTTTTTTTTTTTTTCTTTTCGATTTGCCCATCGGGGCCTCGGATACCTGCTCTTATTTTTTTTTCTTTTCGATTTGCCCATCGGGGCCTCGGATACCTGCTTGCCCATCGGGGCCTCGGATACCTGCTTGCCCATCGGGGCCTCGGATACCTGCTTGCCCATCGGGGCCTCGGATACCTGCTCTTATTATTTTTTTTTTTTCTTTTTTCTTTTCGATTTGCCCATCGGGGCCTCAGATACCTGCTCTTATTTTTTTTTTTCTTTTTTCTTTTCGATTTGCCCATCGGGGCCTCGGATACCTGCTCTTATTTTTTTTTCTTTTCGATTTGCCCATCGGGGCCTCGGATACCTGCTTGCCCATCGGGGCCTCGGATACCTGCTTGCCCATCGGGGCCTCGGATACCTGCTCTTATTATTTTTTTTTTTCTTTTTTCTTTTCGATTTGCCCATCGGGGCCTCGGATACCTGTTTGCCCATCGGGGCCTCGGATACCTGCTCTTATTATTTTTTTCTTTTTTCTTTTCTATTTGCCCATCGGGACCTCGGATACCTGCTCTTATTTTTTTTTCTTTTCGATTTGCCCATCGGGGCCTCGGATACCTGCTCTTATTTTTTTTTTTTCTTTTTTCGTTTCGATTTGCCCATCGGGGCCTCGGATACCTGCTCTTATTATTTTTTTCTTTTTTCTTTTCTATTTGCCCATCGGGACCTCGGATACCTGCTCTTATTTTTTTTCTTTTCGATTTGCCCATCGGGGCCTTGGATACCTGCTCTTATTTTTTTTTTTTCTTTTTTCTTTTCGATTTGCCCATCGGGGCCTCGGATACCTGCTCTTATTTTTTTTTCTTTTCGATTTGCCCATCGGGGCCTCGGATACCTGCTTGCCCATCGGGGCCTCGGATACCTGCTTGCCCATCGGGGCCTCGGATACCTGCTCTTATTTTTTTTTTTTTTCTTTTTTCTTTTCGATTTGCCCATCGGGGCCTCGGATACCTGCTTGCCCATCGGGCCCTCGGATACCTGCTCTTATTATTTTTTTCTTTTTTCTTTTCGATTTGCCCATCGGGGCCTCGGATACCTGCTTGCCCATCGGGGCCTCGGATACCTGCTTGCCCATCGGGGCCTCGTGTACCTGCTTGCCCATCGGGGCCTCGGATACCTGCTCTTATTTTTTTTTTTTTTTTTTCTTTCGATTTGCCCATTGGGGCCTCGGATACCTGCTCTTATTTTTTTTTCTTTTCGATTTGCCCATCGGGGCCTCGGATACCTGCTCGCCCATCGGGGCCTCGGATACCTGCTTGCCCATCGGGGCCTCGGATACCTGCTTGCCCATCGGGGCCTCGGATACCTGCTCGCCCATCGGGGCCTCGGATACCTGCTTGCCCATCGGGGCCTCGGATACCTGCTCTTATTTTTTTTTTTTCTTTTTTCTTTTCGATTTGCCCATCGGGGACTCGGATACATGCTCTTATTTTTTTTTTTTTTCGATTTGCCCATCGGGGCCACGGATACTTGCTTGCCCATCGGGGCCTCGGATACCTGCTTGCCCATCGGGGCCTCGGATACCTGCTTGCCCATCGGGGCCTCGGATACCTGCTCTTATTATTTATTTTTTTTCTTTTTTCTTTTCGATTTGCCCATCGGGGCCTCGGATACCTGCTCTTATTTTTTTTTTTTTTCTTTTTTGTTTTCGATTTGCCCATCGGGACCTCGGATACCTGCTTGCCCATCGGGGCCTCGGATACCTGCTTGCCCATCGGGCCTCGGATACCTGCTTGCCCATCGGGGCCTCGGATACATGCTCTTATTATTTTTTTTTTTTCTTTTTTCTTTTCGATTTGCCCATCGGGGCCTCGGATACCTGTTTGCCCATTGGGGCCTCGGATACCTGCTCTTATTATTTTTTTCTTTTTTCTTTTCTATTTGCCCATCGGGGCCTCGGATACCTGCTCTTATTTTTTTTTCTTTTCGATTTGCCCATCGGGGCCTCGGATACCTGCTTGCCCATCGGGGCCTCGGATACCTGCTTGCCCATCGGGGCCTCGGATACCTGCTTGCCCATCGGGGCCTCGGATACCTGCTTGCCCATCGGGGCCGCGGATACCTGCTTGCCCATCGGGGCCTCGGATACCTGCTCTTATTTTTTTTTTTTTTCTTTTTTTCTTTTCGATTTGCCCATCGGGGCCTCGGATACCTGCTCTTATTTTTTTTTCTTTTCGATTTGCCCATCGGGGCCTCGGATACCTGCTTGCCCATCGGGGCCTCGGATACCTGCTTGCCCATCGGGGCCTCGGATACCTGATTGCCCATCGGGGCCTCGGATACCGGCTCTTATTTTTTTTTTTTTTCTTTTCGATTTGCCCATCGGGGCCTCGGATACCTGCTCTTTTTTTTTTTTCTTTTCGATTTGCCCATCGGGGCCTCGGATACCTGCTTGCCCATCGGGGCCTCGGATACCTGCTCTTATTTTTTTTTTTCTTTTTTCTTTTCGATTTGCCCATCGGGGCCTCGGATACCTGCTAGCCCATCGGGGCCTCGGATACCTGCTCGCCCATCGGGGCCTCGGATACCTGCTCGCCCATCGGGGCCTCGGATACCTGCTCGCCCATCGGGGCCTCGGATACCTGCTCGCCCATCGGGGCCTCGGATACCTGCTTGCCCATCGGGGCCTCGGATACCTGCTCTTATTTTTTTTTTTTTCTTTTTTCTTTTCGATTTGCCCATCGGGGCCTCGGATACCTGCTTGCCCATCGGGGCCTCGGATACCTGCTCTTTTTTTTTTTCTTTTCGATTTGCCCATTTCGGCCTCGGATACCTGCTTGCCCGTCGGGGCCTCGGATACCTGCTTGCCCATCGGGGCCTCGGATACCTGCTTGCCCATCGGGGCCTCGGATACCTGCTTGCCCATCGGGGCCTCGGATACCTGCTTGCCCATCGGGGCCTCGGATACCTGCTTGCCCATCGGGGCCTCGGATACCTGCTCTTATTTTTTTTTTTTTCTTTTTCTTTTCGATTTGCCCATCGGGGCCTCGGATACCTGC
>NW_027288388.1:0-33250 GCF_047511675.1 Marmota flaviventris | reverse complement strand
CCTAGAAGAATGAAATTTGGGGGACGAAGTGGTATTTGTGTACTGATTCTTACCTTCAAGTATCAGCAAGATTGGGTGAAAAACTGTTTTCTGAGATTTCAGGAAACTCGTGGTTTTGGGGAAACTTATCAAAGGTTTTCAAATACAAGTGATTTTCCCCAGTCTCTACCTAGGCTACTTCAAGAGGAAACAAAGCATAGAGAGAGCACTGAGAAGAACTTTATTGTGTGTAGTTTCAAACAGCTAGCAAAAACCGTGTTTGATTTAGGGTTCCAACTACATCTATCAATATAGCAGAAAACAGAGTGAAACGTAAATATTCAACTGTTACTGCAAACGAACGCTTCAACCTAGAAGAACGAAATTTGGGGGAGCCAAGTGGGATTTGGGTACTGATCATTACCGCCAAGCATCAGCAAGATTGGGTGAAAAACTGTTTTCTGAGATTTCAGGAAACTCGTGGTTTTGGGGAAACTTGTCAAAGGCTTTCAAATACAAGTGATTTTCCCCAGTCTCTACCTAGGCTACTTCAAGAGGAAACAAAGCATAGAGAGAGCACTGAGAAGAACTTTATTGTGTGTAGTTTCAAACAGCTAGCAAAAACCGTGTTTGATTTAGGGTTCCAACTACATCTATCAATATAGCAGAAAACAGAGTGAAACGTAAATATTCAACTGTTACTGCAAACGAACGCTTCAACCTAGAAGAACGAAATTTGGGGGACGAAGTGGTATTTGTGTACTGATTCTTACCTTCAAGTATCAGCAAGATTGGGTGAAAAACTGTTTTCTGAGATTTCAGGAAACTCGTGGTTTTGGGGAAACTTATCAAAGGTTTTCAAATACAAGTGATTTTCCCCAGTCTCTACCTAGGCTACTTCAAGAGGAAACAAAGCATAGAGAGAGCACTGAGAAGAACTTTATTGTGTGTAGTTTCAAACAGCTAGCAAAAACCGTGTTTGATTTAGGGTTCCAACTACATCTATCAATATAGCAGAAAACAGAGTGAAACGTAAATATTCAACTGTTGCTGCAAACGAACGCTTCAACCTAGAAGAACGAAATTTGGGGGAGCCAAGTGGGATTTGGGTACTGATCATTACCGCCAAGCATCAGCAAGATTGTGTGAAAAACTGTTTTCTGAGATTTCAGGAAACTCGTGGTTTTGGGGAAACTTGTCAAAGGCTTTCAAATACAAGTGATTTTCCCCAGTCTCTACCTAGGCTACTTCAAGAGGAAACAAAGCATAGAGAGAGCACTGAGAAGAACTTTATTGTGTGTAGTTTCAAACAGCTAGCAAAAACCGTGTTTGATTTAGGGTTCCAACTACATCTATCAATATAGCAGAAAACAGAGTGAAACGTAAATATTCAACTGTTACTGCAAACGAACGCTTCCACCTAGAAGAATGAAATTTGGGGGACGAAGTGGTATTTGTGTACTGATTCTTACCTTCAAGTATCAGCAAGATTGGGTGAAAAACTGTTTTCTGAGATTTCAGGAAACTCGTGGTTTTGGGGAAACTTATCAAAGGTTTTCAAATACAAGTGATTTTCCCCAGTCTCTACCTAGGCTACTTCAAGAGGAAACAAAGCATAGAGAGAGCACTGAGAAGAACTTTATTGTGTGTAGTTTCAAACAGCTAGCAAAAACCGTGTTTGATTTAGGGTTCCAACTACATCTATCAATATAGCAGAAAACAGAGTGAAACGTAAATATTCAACTGTTACTGCAAACGAACGCTTCCACCTAGAGGAATGAAATTTGGGGGACGAAGTGGTATTTGTGTACTGATTCTTACCTTCAAGTATCAGCAAGATTGGGTGAAAAACTGTTTTCTGAGATTTCAGGAAACTCGTGGTTTTGGGGAAACTTATCAAAGGTTTTCAAATACAAGTGATTTTCCCCAGTCTCTACCTAGGCTACTTCAAGAGGAAACAAAGCATAGAGAGAGCACTGAGAAGAACTTTATTGTGTGTAGTTTCAAACAGCTAGCAAAAACCGTGTTTGATTTAGGGTTCCAACTACATCTATCAATATAGCAGAAAACAGAGTGAAACGTAAATATTCAACTGTTACTGCAAACGAACGCTTCAACCTAGAAGAACGAAATTTGGGGGAGCCAATTGGGATTTGGGTACTGATCATTACCGCCAAGCATCAGCAAGATTGGGTGAAAAACTGTTTTCTGAGATTTCAGGAAACTCGTGGTTTTGGGGAAACTTGTCAAAGGCTTTCAAATACAAGTGATTTTCCCCAGTCTCTACCTAGGCTACTTCAAGAGGAAACAAAGCATAGAGAGAGCACTGAGAAGAACTTCATTGTGTGTAGTTTCAAACAGCTAGCAAAAACCGTGTTTGATTTAGGGTTCCAACTACATCTATCAATATAGCAGAAAACAGAGTGAAACGTAAATATTCAACTGTTACTGCAAACGAACGCTTCCACCTAGAAGAATGAAATTTGGGGGACGAAGTGGTATTTGTGTACTGATTCTTACCTTCAAGTATCAGCAAGATTGGGTGAAAAACTGTTTTCTGAGATTTCAGGAAACTCGTGGTTTTGGGGAAACTTATCAAAGGTTTTCAAATACAAGTGATTTTCCCCAGTCTCTACCTAGGCTACTTCAAGAGGAAACAAAGCATAGAGAGAGCACTGAGAAGAACTTTATTGTGTGTAGTTTCAAACAGCTAGCAAAAACCGTGTTTGATTTAGGGTTCCAACTACATCTATCAATATAGCAGAAAACAGAGTGAAACGTAAATATTCAACTGTTGCTGCAAACGAACGCTTCAACCTAGAAGAACGAAATTTGGGGGAGCCAAGTGGGATTTGGGTACTGATCATTACCGCCAAGCATCAGCAAGATTGGGTGAAAAACTGTTTTCTGAGATTTCAGGAAACTCGTGGTTTTGGGGAAACTTGTCAAAGGCTTTCAAATACAAGTGATTTTCCCCAGTCTCTACCTAGGCTACTTCAAGAGGAAACAAAGCATAGAGAGAGCACTGAGAAGAACTTTATTGTGTGTAGTTTCAAACAGCTAGCAAAAACCGTGTTTGATTTAGGGTTCCAACTACATCTATCAATATAGCAGAAAACAGAGTGAAACGTAAATATTCAACTGTTACTGCAAACGAACGCTTCCACCTAGAAAAATGAAATTTGGGGGACGAAGTGGTATTTGTGTACTGATTCTTACCTTCAAGTATCAGCAAGATTGGGTGAAAAACTGTTTTCTGAGATTTCAGGAAACTCGTGGTTTTGGGGAAACTTATCAAAGGTTTTCAAATACAAGTGATTTTCCCCAGTCTCTACCTAGGCTACTTCAAGAGGAAACAAAGCATAGAGAGAGCACTGAGAAGAACTTTATTGTGTGTAGTTTCAAACAGCTAGCAAAAACCGTGTTTGATTTAGGGTTCCAACTACATCTATCAATATAGCAGAAAACAGAGTGAAACGTAAATATTCAACTGTTACTGCAAACGAACGCTTCCACCTAGAAGAATGAAATTTGGGGGACGAAGTGGTATTTGTGTACTGATTCTTACCTTCAAGTATCAGCAAGATTGGGTGAAAAACTGTTTTCTGAGATTTCAGGAAACTCGTGGTTTTGGGGAAACTTATCAAAGGTTTTCAAATACAAGTGATTTTCCCCAGTCTCTACCTAGGCTACTTCAAGAGGAAACAAAGCATAGAGAGAGCACTGAGAAGAACTTTATTGTGTGTAGTTTCAAACAGCTAGCAAAAACCGTGTTTGATTTAGGGTTCCAACTACATCTATCAATATAGCAGAAAACAGAGTGAAACGTAAATATTCAACTGTTACTGCAAACGAACGCTTCCACCTAGAAGAATGAAATTTGGGGGACGAAGTGGTATTTGTGTACTGATTCTTACCTTCAAGTATCAGCAAGATTGGGTGAAAAACTGTTTTCTGAGATTTCAGGAAACTCGTGGTTTTGGGGAAACTTATCAAAGGTTTTCAAATACAAGTGATTTTCCCCAGTCTCTACCTAGGCTACTTCAAGAGGAAACAAAGCATAGAGAGAGCACTGAGAAGAACTTTATTGTGTGTAGTTTCAAACAGCTAGCAAAAACCGTGTTTGATTTAGGGTTCCAACTACATCTATCAATATAGCAGAAAACAGAGTGAAACGTAAATATTCAACTGTTACTGCAAACGAACGCTTCAACCTAGAAGAACGAAATTTGGGGGAGCCAAGTGGGATTTGGGTACTGATCATTACCGCCAAGCATCAGCAAGATTGGGTGAAGAACTGTTTTCTGAGATTTCAGGAAACTCGTGGTTTTGGGGAAACTTGTCAAAGGCTTTCAAATACAAGTGATTTTCCCCAGTCTCTACCTAGGCTACTTCAAGAGGAAACAAAGCATAGAGAGAGCACTGAGAAGAACTTTATTGTGTGTAGTTTCAAACAGCTAGCAAAAACCGTGTTTGATTTAGGGTTCCAACTACATCTATCAATATAGCAGAAAACAGAGTGAAACGTAAATATTCAACTGTTACTGCAAACGAACGCTTCCACCTAGAAGAATGAAATTTGGGGGACGAAGTGGTATTTGTGTACTGATTCTTACCTTCAAGTATCAGCAAGATTGGGTGAAAAACTGTTTTCTGAGATTTCAGGAAACTCGTGGTTTTGGGGAAACTTATCAAAGGTTTTCAAATACAAGTGATTTTCCCCAGTCTCTACCTAGGCTACTTCAAGAGGAAACAAAGCATAGAGAGAGCACTGAGAAGAACTTTATTGTGTGTAGTTTCAAACAGCTAGCAAAAACCGTGTTTGATTTAGGGTTCCAACTACATCTATCAATATAGCAGAAAACAGAGTGAAACGTAAATATTCAACTGTTGCTGCAAACGAACGCTTCAACCTAGAAGAACGAAATTTGGGGGAGCCAAGTGGGATTTGGGTACTGATCATTACCGCCAAGCATCAGCAAGATTGTGTGAAAAACTGTTTTCTGAGATTTCAGGAAACTCGTGGTTTTGGGGAAACTTGTCAAAGGCTTTCAAATACAAGTGATTTTCCCCAGTCTCTACCTAGGCTACTTCAAGAGGAAACAAAGCATAGAGAGAGCACTGAGAAGAACTTTATTGTGTGTAGTTTCAAACAGCTAGCAAAAACCGTGTTTGATTTAGGGTTCCAACTACATCTATCAATATAGCAGAAAACAGAGTGAAACGTAAATATTCAACTGTTACTGCAAACGAACGCTTCCACCTAGAAGAATGAAATTTGGGGGACGAAGTGGTATTTGTGTACTGATTCTTACCTTCAAGTATCAGCAAGATTGGGTGAAAAACTGTTTTCTGAGATTTCAGGAAACTCGTGGTTTTGGGGAAACTTATCAAAGGTTTTCAAATACAAGTGATTTTCCCCAGTCTCTACCTAGGCTACTTCAAGAGGAAACAAAGCATAGAGAGAGCACTGAGAAGAACTTTATTGTGTGTAGTTTCAAACAGCTAGCAAAAACCGTGTTTGATTTAGGGTTCCAACTACATCTATCAATATAGCAGAAAACAGAGTGAAACGTAAATATTCAACTGTTACTGCAAACGAACGCTTCCACCTAGAAGAATGAAATTTGGGGGACGAAGTGGTATTTGTGTACTGATTCTTACCTTCAAGTATCAGCAAGATTGGGTGAAAAACTGTTTTCTGAGATTTCAGGAAACTCGTGGTTTTGGGGAAACTTATCAAAGGTTTTCAAATACAAGTGATTTTCCCCAGTCTCTACCTAGGCTACTTCAAGAGGAAACAAAGCATAGAGAGAGCACTGAGAAGAACTTTATTGTGTGTAGTTTCAAACAGCTAGCAAAAACCGTGTTTGATTTAGGGTTCCAACTACATCTATCAATATAGCAGAAAACAGAGTGAAACGTAAATATTCAACTGTTACTGCAAACGAACGCTTCCACCTAGAAGAATGAAATTTGGGGGACGAAGTGGTATTTGTGTACTGATTCTTACCTTCAAGTATCAGCAAGATTGGGTGAAAAACTGTTTTCTGAGATTTCAGGAAACTCGTGGTTTTGGGGAAACTTATCAAAGGTTTTCAAATACAAGTGATTTTCCCCAGTCTCTACCTAGGCTACTTCAAGAGGAAACAAAGCATAGAGAGAGCACTGAGAAGAACTTTATTGTGTGTAGTTTCAAACAGCTAGCAAAAACCGTGTTTGATTTAGGGTTCCAACTACATCTATCAATATAGCAGAAAACAGAGTGAAACGTAAATATTCAACTGTTACTGCAAACGAACGCTTCAACCTAGAAGAACGAAATTTGGGGGAGCCAAGTGGGATTTGGGTACTGATCATTACCGCCAAGCATCAGCAAGATTGGGTGAAAAACTGTTTTCTGAGATTTCAGGAAACTCGTGGTTTTGGGGAAACTTGTCAAAGGCTTTCAAATACAAGTGATTTTCCCCAGTCTCTACCTAGGCTACTTCAAGAGGAAACAAAGCATAGAGAGAGCACTGAGAAGAACTTTATTGTGTGTAGTTTCAAACAGCTAGCAAAAACCGTGTTTGATTTAGGGTTCCAACTACATCTATCAATATAGCAGAAAACAGAGTGAAACGTAAATATTCAACTGTTACTGCAAACGAACGCTTCCACCTAGAAGAATGAAATTTGGGGGACGAAGTGGTATTTGTGTACTGATTCTTACCTTCAAGTATCAGCAAGATTGGGTGAAAAACTGTTTTCTGAGATTTCAGGAAACTCGTGGTTTTGGGGAAACTTATCAAAGGTTTTCAAATACAAGTGATTTTCCCCAGTCTCTACCTAGGCTACTTCAAGAGGAAACAAAGCATAGAGAGAGCACTGAGAAGAACTTTATTGTGTGTAGTTTCAAACAGCTAGCAAAAACCGTGTTTGATTTAGGGTTCCAACTACATCTATCAATATAGCAGAAAACAGAGTGAAACGTAAATATTCAACTGTTGCTGCAAACGAACGCTTCAACCTAGAAGAACGAAATTTGGGGGAGCCAAGTGGGATTTGGGTACTGATCATTACCGCCAAGCATCAGCAAGATTGGGTGAAAAACTGTTTTCTGAGATTTCAGGAAACTCGTGGTTTTGGGGAAACTTGTCAAAGGCTTTCAAATACAAGTGATTTTCCCCAGTCTCTACCTAGGCTACTTCAAGAGGAAACAAAGCATAGAGAGAGCACTGAGAAGAACTTTATTGTGTGTAGTTTCAAACAGCTAGCAAAAACCGTGTTTGATTTAGGGTTCCAACTACATCTATCAATATAGCAGAAAACAGAGTGAAACGTAAATATTCAACTGTTACTGCAAACGAACGCTTCCACCTAGAAGAATGAAATTTGGGGGACGAAGTGGTATTTGTGTACTGATTCTTACCTTCAAGTATCAGCAAGATTGGGTGAAAAACTGTTTTCTGAGATTTCAGGAAACTCGTGGTTTTGGGGAAACTTATCAAAGGTTTTCAAATACAAGTGATTTTCCCCAGTCTCTACCTAGGCTACTTCAAGAGGAAACAAAGCATAGAGAGAGCACTGAGAAGAACTTTATTGTGTGTAGTTTCAAACAGCTAGCAAAAACCGTGTTTGATTTAGGGTTCCAACTACATCTATCAATATAGCAGAAAACAGAGTGAAACGTAAATATTCAACTGTTACTGCAAACGAACGCTTCAACCTAGAAGAACGAAATTTGGGGGAGCCAAGTGGGATTTGGGTACTGATCATTACCGCCAAGCATCAGCAAGATTGGGTGAAAAACTGTTTTCTGAGATTTCAGGAAACTCGTGGTTTTGGGGAAACTTGTCAAAGGCTTTCAAATACAAGTGATTTTCCCCAGTCTCTACCTAGGCTACTTCAAGAGGAAACAAAGCATAGAGAGAGCACTGAGAAGAACTTTATTGTGTGTAGTTTCAAACAGCTAGCAAAAACCGTGTTTGATTTAGGGTTCCAACTACATCTATCAATATAGCAGAAAACAGAGTGAAACGTAAATATTCAACTGTTACTGCAAACGAACGCTTCCACCTAGAAGAATGAAATTTGGGGGACGAAGTGGTATTTGTGTACTGATTCTTACCTTCAAGTATCAGCAAGATTGGGTGAAAAACTGTTTTCTGAGATTTCAGGAAACTCGTGGTTTTGGGGAAACTTATCAAAGGTTTTCAAATACAAGTGATTTTCCCCAGTCTCTACCTAGGCTACTTCAAGAGGAAACAAAGCATAGAGAGAGCACTGAGAAGAACTTTATTGTGTGTAGTTTCAAACAGCTAGCAAAAACCGTGTTTGATTTAGGGTTCCAACTACATCTATCAATATAGCAGAAAACAGAGTGAAACGTAAATATTCAACTGTTGCTGCAAACGAACGCTTCAACCTAGAAGAACGAAATTTGGGGGAGCCAAGTGGGATTTGGGTACTGATCATTACCGCCAAGCATCAGCAAGATTGGGTGAAAAACTGTTTTCTGAGATTTCAGGAAACTCGTGGTTTTGGGGAAACTTGTCAAAGGCTTTCAAATACAAGTGATTTTTCCCCAGTCTCTACCTAGGCTACTTCAAGAGGAAACAAAGCATAGAGAGAGCACTGAGAAGAACTTTATTGTGTGTAGTTTCAAACAGCTAGCAAAAACCGTGTTTGATTTAGGGTTCCAACTACATCTATCAATATAGCAGAAAACAGAGTGAAACGTAAATATTCAACTGTTACTGCAAACGAACGCTTCAACCTAGAAGAACGAAATTTGGGGGAGCCAAGTGGGATTTGGGTACTGATCATTACCGCCAAGCATCAGCAAGATTGGGTGAAAAACTGTTTTCTGAGATTTCAGGAAACTCGTGGTTTTGGGGAAACTTGTCAAAGGCTTTCAAATACAAGTGATTTTCCCCAGTCTCTACCTAGGCTACTTCAAGAGGAAACAAAGCATAGAGAGAGCACTGAGAAGAACTTTATTGTGTGTAGTTTCAAACAGCTAGCAAAAACCGTGTTTGATTTAGGGTTCCAACTACATCTATCAATATAGCAGAAAACAGAGTGAAACGTAAATATTCAACTGTTACTGCAAACGAACGCTTCAACCTAGAAGAACGAAATTTGGGGGAGCCAAGTGGGATTTGGGTACTGATCATTACCGCCAAGCATCAGCAAGATTGGGTGAAAAACTGTTTTCTGAGATTTCAGGAAACTCGTGGTTTTGGGGAAACTTGTCAAAGGCTTTCAAATACAAGTGATTTTCCCCAGTCTCTACCTAGGCTACTTCAAGAGGAAACAAAGCATAGAGAGAGCACTGAGAAGAACTTTATTGTGTGTAGTTTCAAACAGCTAGCAAAAACCGTGTTTGATTTAGGGTTCCAACTACATCTATCAATATAGCAGAAAACAGAGTGAAACGTAAATATTCAACTGTTACTGCAAACGAACGCTTCAACCTAGAAGAACGAAATTTGGGGGAGCCAAGTGGGATTTGGGTACTGATCATTACCGCCAAGCATCAGCAAGATTGGGTGAAAAACTGTTTTCTGAGATTTCAGGAAACTCGTGGTTTTGGGGAAACTTGTCAAAGGCTTTCAAATACAAGTGATTTTCCCCAGTCTCTACCTAGGCTACTTCAAGAGGAAACAAAGCATAGAGAGAGCACTGAGAAGAACTTTATTGTGTGTAGTTTCAAACAGCTAGCAAAAACCGTGTTTGATTTAGGGTTCCAACTACATCTATCAATATAGCAGAAAACAGAGTGAAACGTAAATATTCAACTGTTACTGCAAACGAACGCTTCCACCTAGAAGAATGAAATTTGGGGGACGAAGTGGTATTTGTGTACTGATTCTTACCTTCAAGTATCAGCAAGATTGGGTGAAAAACTGTTTTCTGAGATTTCAGGAAACTCGTGGTTTTGGGGAAACTTATCAAAGGTTTTCAAATACAAGTGATTTTCCCCAGTCTCTACCTAGGCTACTTCAAGAGGAAACAAAGCATAGAGAGAGCACTGAGAAGAACTTTATTGTGTGTAGTTTCAAACAGCTAGCAAAAACCGTGTTTGATTTAGGGTTCCAACTACATCTATCAATATAGCAGAAAACAGAGTGAAACGTAAATATTCAACTGTTACTGCAAACGAACGCTTCCACCTAGAAGAATGAAATTTGGGGGACGAAGTGGTATTTGTGTACTGATTCTTACCTTCAAGTATCAGCAAGATTGGGTGAAAAACTGTTTTCTGAGATTTCAGGAAACTCGTGGTTTTGGGGAAACTTATCAAAGGTTTTCAAATACAAGTGATTTTCCCCAGTCTCTACCTAGGCTACTTCAAGAGGAAACAAAGCATAGAGAGAGCACTGAGAAGAACTTTATTGTGTGTAGTTTCAAACAGCTAGCAAAAACCGTGTTTGATTTAGGGTTCCAACTACATCTATCAATATAGCAGAAAACAGAGTGAAACGTAAATATTCAACTGTTACTGCAAACGAACGCTTCCACCTAGAAGAATGAAATTTGGGGGACGAAGTGGTATTTGTGTACTGATTCTTACCTTCAAGTATCAGCAAGATTGGGTGAAAAACTGTTTTCTGAGATTTCAGGAAACTCGTGGTTTTGGGGAAACTTATCAAAGGTTTTCAAATACAAGTGATTTTCCCCAGTCTCTACCTAGGCTACTTCAAGAGGAAACAAAGCATAGAGAGAGCACTGAGAAGAACTTTATTGTGTGTAGTTTCAAACAGCTAGCAAAAACCGTGTTTGATTTAGGGTTCCAACTACATCTATCAATATAGCAGAAAACAGAGTGAAACGTAAATATTCAACTGTTACTGCAAACGAACGCTTCCACCTAGAAGAATGAAATTTGGGGGACGAAGTGGTATTTGTGTACTGATTCTTACCTTCAAGTATCAGCAAGATTGGGTGAAAAACTGTTTTCTGAGATTTCAGGAAACTCGTGGTTTTGGGGAAACTTATCAAAGGTTTTCAAATACAAGTGATTTTCCCCAGTCTCTACCTAGGCTACTTCAAGAGGAAACAAAGCATAGAGAGAGCACTGAGAAGAACTTTATTGTGTGGAGTTTCAAACAGCTAGCAAAAACCGTGTTTGATTTAGGGTTCCAACTACATCTATCAATATAGCAGAAAACAGAGTGAAACGTAAATATTCAACTGTTACTGCAAACGAACGCTTCCACCTAGAAGAACGAAATTTGGGGGAGCCAAGTGGGATTTGGGTACTGATCATTACCGCCAAGCATCAGCAAGATTGGGTGAAAAACTGTTTTCTGAGATTTCAGGAAACTCGTGGTTTTGGGGAAACTTGTCAAAGGCTTTCAAATACAAGTGATTTTCCCCAGTCTCTACCTAGGCTACTTCAAGAGGAAACAAAGCATAGAGAGAGCACTGAGAAGAACTTTATTGTGTGTAGTTTCAAACAGCTAGCAAAAACCGTGTTTGATTTAGGGTTCCAACTACATCTATCAATATAGCAGAAAACAGAGTGAAACGTAAATATTCAACTGTTACTGCAAACGAACGCTTCAACCTAGAAGAACGAAATTTGGGGGAGCCAAGTGGGATTTGGGTACTGATCATTACCGCCAAGCATCAGCAAGATTGGGTGAAAAACTGTTTTCTGAGATTTCAGGAAAATCGTTGTTTTGGAGAAACTTGTAAAAGGCTTTCAAATACAAGTGATTTTCCCCAGTCTCTTCCTAGGCTACTTCAAGTGGAAACAAAGCATAGAGAGAGCACTGAGAAGAACTTTATTGTGTGTAGTTTCAAACAGCTAGCAAAAACCGTGTTTGATTTAGGGTTCCAACTACATCTATCAATATAGCAGAAAACAGAGTGAAACGTAAATATTCAACTGTTACTGCAAACGAACGCTTCAACCTAGAAGAACGAAATTTGGGGGAGCCAAGTGGGATTTGGGTACTGATCATTACCGCCAAGCATCAGCAAGATTGGGTGAAAAACTGTTTTCTGAGATTTCAGGAAACTCGTGGTTTTGGGGAAACTTGTCAAAGGCTTTCAAATACAAGTGATTTTCCCCAGTCTCTACCTAGGCTACTTCAAGAGGAAACAAAGCATAGAGAGAGCACTGAGAAGAACTTTATTGTGTGTAGTTTCAAACAGCTAGCAAAAACCGTGTTTGATTTAGGGTTCCAACTACATCTATCAATATAGCAGAAAACAGAGTGAAACGTAAATATTCAACTGTTACTGCAAACGAACGCTTCCACCTAGAAGAATGAAATTTGGGGGACGAAGTGGTATTTGTGTACTGATTCTTACCTTCAAGTATCAGCAAGATTGGGTGAAAAACTGTTTTCTGAGATTTCAGGAAACTCGTGGTTTTGGGGAAACTTATCAAAGGTTTTCAAATACAAGTGATTTTGCCCAGTCACTACCTAGGCTACTTCAAGAGGAAACAAAGCATAGAGAGAGCACTGAGAAGAACTTTATTGTGTGTAGTTTCAAACAGCTAGCAAAAACCGTGTTTGATTTAGGGTTCCAACTACATCTATCAATATAGCAGAAAACAGAGTGAAACGTAAATATTCAACTGTTACTGCAAACGAACGCTTCAACCTAGAAGAACGAAATTTGGGGGAGCCAAGTGGGATTTGGGTACTGATCATTACCGCAAAGCATCAGCAAGATTGGGTGAAAAACTGTTTTCTGAGATTTCAGGAAACTCGTGGTTTTGGGGAAACTTGTCAAAGGCTTTCAAATACAAGTGATTTTCCCCAGTCTCTACCTAGGCTACTTCAAGAGGAAACAAAGCATAGAGAGAGCACTGAGAAGAACTTTATTGTGTGTTGTTTCAAACAGCTAGCAAAAACCGTGTTTGATTTAGGGTTCCAACTACATCTATCAATATAGCAGAAAACAGAGTGAAACGTAAATATTCAACTGTTACTGCAAACGAACGCTTCCACCTAGAAGAATGAAATTTGGGGTACGAAGTGGTATTTGTGTACTGATTCTTACCTTCAAGTATCAGCAAGATTGGGTGAAAAACTGTTTTCTGAGATTTCAGGAAACTCGTGGTTTTGGGGAAACTTATCAAAGGTTTTCAAATACAAGTGATTTTCCCCAGTCTCTACCTAGGCTACTTCAAGAGGAAACAAAGCATAGAGAGAGCACTGAGAAGAACTTTATTGTGTGTAGTTTCAAACAGCTAGCAAAAACCGTGTTTGATTTAGGGTTCCAACTACATCTATCAATATAGCAGAAAACAGAGTGAAACGTAAATATTCAACTGTTACTGCAAACGAACGCTTCAACCTAGAAGAACGAAATTTGGGGGAGCCAAGTGGGATTTGGGTACTGATCATTACCGCCAAGCATCAGCAAGATTGGGTGAAAAACTGTTTTCTGAGATTTCAGGAAACTCGTGGTTTTGGGGAAACTTGTCAAAGGCTTTCAAATACAAGTGATTTTCCCCAGTCTCTACCTAGGCTACTTCAAGAGGAAACAAAGCATAGAGAGAGCACTGAGAAGAACTTTATTGTGTGTAGTTTCAAACAGCTAGCAAAAACCGTGTTTGATTTAGGGTTCCAACTACATCTATCAATATAGCAGAAAACAGAGTGAAACGTAAATATTCAACTGTTACTGCAAACGAACGCTTCCACCTAGAAGAATGAAATTTGGGGGACGAAGTGGTATTTGTGTACTGATTCTTACCTTCAAGTATCAGCAAGATTGGGTGAAAAACTGTTTTCTGAGATTTCAGGAAACTCGTGGTTTTGGGGAAACTTATCAAAGGTTTTCAAATACAAGTGATTTTCCCCAGTCTCTACCTAGGCTACTTCAAGAGGAAACAAAGCATAGAGAGAGCACTGAGAAGAACTTTATTGTGTGTAGTTTCAAACAGCTAGCAAAAACCGTGTTTGATTTAGGGTTCCAACTACATCTATCAATATAGCAGAAAACAGAGTGAAACGTAAATATTCAACTGTTACTGCAAACGAACGCTTCAACCTAGAAGAACGAAATTTGGGGGAGCCAAGTGGGATTTGGGTACTGATCATTACCGCCAAGCATCAGCAAGATTGGGTGAAAAACTGTTTTCTGAGATTTCAGGAAACTCGTGGTTTTGGGGAAACTTGTCAAAGGCTTTCAAATACAAGTGATTTTCCCCAGTCTCTACCTAGGCTACTTCAAGAGGAAACAAAGCATAGAGAGAGCACTGAGAAGAACTTTATTGTGTGTAGTTTCAAACAGCTAGCAAAAACCGTGTTTGATTTAGGGTTCCAACTACATCTATCAATATAGCAGAAAACAGAGTGAAACGTAAATATTCAACTGTTACTGCAAACGAACGCTTCCACCTAGAAGAATGAAATTTGGGGGACGAAGTGGTATTTGTGTACTGATTCTTACCTTCAAGTATCAGCAAGATTGGGTGAAAAACTGTTTTCTGAGATTTCAGGAAACTCGTGGTTTTGGGGAAACTTATCAAAGGTTTTCAAATACAAGTGATTTTCCCCAGTCTCTACCTAGGCTACTTCAAGAGGAAACAAAGCATAGAGAGAGCACTGAGAAGAACTTTATTGTGTGTAGTTTCAAACAGCTAGCAAAAACCGTGTTTGATTTAGGGTTCCAACTACATCTATCAATATAGCAGAAAACAGAGTGAAACGTAAATATTCAACTGTTACTGCAAACGAACGCTTCCACCTAGAAGAATGAAATTTGGGGTACGAAGTGGTATTTGTGTACTGATTCTTACCTTCAAGTATCAGCAAGATTGGGTGAAAAACTGTTTTCTGAGATTTCAGGAAACTCGTGGTTTTGGGGAAACTTATCAAAGGTTTTCAAATACAAGTGATTTTCCCCAGTCTCTACCTAGGCTACTTCAAGAGGAAACAAAGCATAGAGAGAGCACTGAGAAGAACTTTATTGTGTGTAGTTTCAAACAGCTAGCAAAAACCGTGTTTGATTTAGGGTTCCAACTACATCTATCAATATAGCAGAAAACAGAGTGAAACGTAAATATTCAACTGTTACTGATAACGAACGCTTCCACCTAGAAGAATGGAATTTGGGGGACGAAGTGGTATTTGTGTACTGATTCTTACCTTCAAGTATCAGCAAGATTGGGTGAAAAACTGTTTTCTGAGATTTCAGGAAACTCGTGGTTTTGGGGAAACTTATCAAAGGTTTTCAAATACAAGTGATTTTCCCCAGTCACTACCTAGGCTACTTCAAGAGGAAACAAAGCATAGAGAGAGCACTGAGAAGAACTTTATTGTGTGTAGTTTCAAACAGCTAGCAAAAACCGTGTTTGATTTAGGGTTCCAACTACATCTATCAATATAGCAGAAAACAGAGTGAAACGTAAATATTCAACTGTTACTGCAAACGAACGCTTCAACCTAGAAGAACGAAATTTGGGGGAGCCAAGTGGGATTTGGGTACTGATCATTACCGCAAAGCATCAGCAAGATTGGGTGAAAAACTGTTTTCTGAGATTTCAGGAAACTCGTGGTTTTGGGGAAACTTGTCAAAGGCTTTCAAATACAAGTGATTTTCCCCAGTCTCTACCTAGGCTACTTCAAGAGGAAACAAAGCATAGAGAGAGCACTGAGAAGAACTTTATTGTGTGTTGTTTCAAACAGCTAGCAAAAACCGTGTTTGATTTAGGGTTCCAACTACATCTATCAATATAGCAGAAAACAGAGTGAAACGTAAATATTCAACTGTTACTGCAAACGAACGCTTCCACCTAGAAGAATGAAATTTGGGGAACGAAGTGGTATTTGTGTACTGATTCTTACCTTCAAGTATCAGCAAGATTGGGTGAAAAACTGTTTTCTGAGATTTCAGGAAACTCGTGGTTTTGGGGAAACTTATCAAAGGTTTTCAAATACAAGTGATTTTCCCCAGTCTCTACCTAGGCTACTTCAAGAGGAAACAAAGCATAGAGAGAGCACTGAGAAGAACTTTATTGTGTGTAGTTTCAAACAGCTAGCAAAAACCGTGTTTGATTTAGGGTTCCAACTACATCTATCAATATAGCAGAAAACAGAGTGAAACGTAAATATTCAACTGTTACTGCAAACGAACGCTTCAACCTAGAAGAACGAAATTTGGGGGAGCCAAGTGGGATTTGGGTACTGATCATTACCGCCAAGCATCAGCAAGATTGGGTGAAAAACTGTTTTCTGAGATTTCAGGAAACTCGTGGTTTTGGGGAAACTTGTCAAAGGCTTTCAAATACAAGTGATTTTCCCCAGTCTCTACCTAGGCTACTTCAAGAGGAAACAAAGCATAGAGAGAGCACTGAGAAGAACTTTATTGTGTGTAGTTTCAAACAGCTAGCAAAAACCGTGTTTGATTTAGGGTTCCAACTACATCTATCAATATAGCAGAAAACAGAGTGAAACGTAAATATTCAACTGTTACTGCAACGAACGCTTCAACCTAGAAGAACGAAATTTGGGGGAGCCAAGTGGGATTTGGGTACTGATCATTACCGCCAAGCATCAGCAAGATTGGGTGAAAAACTGTTTTCTGAGATTTCAGGAAACTCGTGGTTTTGGGGAAACTTGTCAAAGGCTTTCAAATACAAGTGATTTTCCCCAGTCTCTACCTAGGCTACTTCAAGAGGAAACAAAGCATAGAGAGAGCACTGAGAAGAACTTTATTGTGTGTAGTTTCAAACAGCTAGCAAAAACCGTGTTTGATTTAGGGTTCCAACTACATCTATCAATATAGCAGAAAACAGAGTGAAACGTAAATATTCAACTGTTACTGCAAACGAACGCTTCCACCTAGAAGAATGAAATTTGGGGGACGAAGTGGTATTTGTGTACTGATTCTTACCTTCAAGTATCAGCAAGATTGGGTGAAAAACTGTTTTCTGAGATTTCAGGAAACTCGTGGTTTTGGGGAAACTTATCAAAGGTTTTCAAATACAAGTGATTTTCCCCAGTCTCTACCTAGGCTACTTCAAGAGGAAACAAAGCATAGAGAGAGCACTGAGAAGAACTTTATTGTGTGTAGTTTCAAACAGCTAGCAAAACCGTGTTTGATTTAGGGTTCCAACTACATCTATCAATATAGCAGAAAACAGAGTGAAACGTAAATATTCAACTGTTACTGCAAACGAACGCTTCCACCTAGAAGAATGAAATTTGGGGGACGAAGTGGTATTTGTGTACTGATTCTTACCTTCAAGTATCAGCAAGATTGGGTGAAAAACTGTTTTCTGAGATTTCAGGAAACTCGTGGTTTTGGGGAAACTTATCAAAGGTTTTCAAATACAAGTGATTTTCCCCAGTCTCTACCTAGGCTACTTCAAGAGGAAACAAAGCATAGAGAGAGCACTGAGAAGAACTTTATTGTGTGGAGTTTCAAACAGCTAGCAAAAACCGTGTTTGATTTAGGGTTCCAACTACATCTATCAATATAGCAGAAAACAGAGTGAAACGTAAATATTCAACTGTTACTGCAAACGAACGCTTCCACCTAGAAGAATGAAATTTGGGGAACGAAGTGGTATTTGTGTACTGATTCTTACCTTCAAGTATCAGCAAGATTGGGTGAAAAACTGTTTTCTGAGATTTCAGGAAACTCGTGGTTTTGGGGAAACTTATCAAAGGTTTTCAAATACAAGTGATTTTCCCCAGTCTCTACCTAGGCTACTTCAAGAGGAAACAAAGCATAGAGAGAGCACTGAGAAGAACTTTATTGTGTGTAGTTTCAAACAGCTAGCAAAAACCGTGTTTGATTTAGGGTTCCAACTACATCTATCAATATAGCAGAAAACAGAGTGAAACGTAAATATTCAACTGTTACTGCAAACGAACGCTTCAACCTAGAAGAACGAAATTTGGGGGAGCCAATTGGGATTTGGGTACTGATCATTACCGCCAAGCATCAGCAAGATTGGGTGAAAAACTGTTTTCTGAGATTTCAGGAAACTCGTGGTTTTGGGGAAACTTGTCAAAGGCTTTCAAATACAAGTGATTTTCCCCAGTCTCTACCTAGGCTACTTCAAGAGGAAACAAAGCATAGAGAGAGCACTGAGAAGAACTTTATTGTGTGTAGTTTCAAACAGCTAGCAAAAACCGTGTTTGATTTAGGGTTCCAACTACATCTATCAATATAGCAGAAAACAGAGTGAAACGTAAATATTCAACTGTTACTGCAAACGAACGCTTCCACCTAGAAGAATGAAATTTGGGGGACGAAGTGGTATTTGTGTACTGATTCTTACCTTCAAGTATCAGCAAGATTGGGTGAAAAACTGTTTTCTGAGATTTCAGGAAACTCGTGGTTTTGGGGAAACTTATCAAAGGTTTTCAAATACAAGTGATTTTCCCCAGTCTCTACCTAGGCTACTTCAAGAGGAAACAAAGCATAGAGAGAGCACTGAGAAGAACTTTATTGTGTGTAGTTTCAAACAGCTAGCAAAAACCGTGTTTGATTTAGGGTTCCAACTACATCTATCAATATAGCAGAAAACAGAGTGAAACGTAAATATTCAACTGTTACTGCAAACGAACGCTTCAACCTAGAAGAACGAAATTTGGGGGAGCCAAGTGGGATTTGGGTACTGATCATTACCGCCAAGCATCAGCAAGATTGGGTGAAAAACTGTTTTCTGAGATTTCAGGAAACTCGTGGTTTTGGGGAAACTTGTCAAAGGCTTTCAAATACAAGTGATTTTCCCCAGTCTCTACCTAGGCTACTTCAAGAGGAAACAAAGCATAGAGAGAGCACTGAGAAGAACTTTATTGTGTGTAGTTTCAAACAGCTAGCAAAAACCGTGTTTGATTTAGGGTTCCAACTACATCTATCAATATAGCAGAAAACAGAGTGAAACGTAAATATTCAACTGTTACTGCAAACGAACGCTTCCACCTAGAAGAATGAAATTTGGGGGACGAAGTGGTATTTGTGTACTGATTCTTACCTTCAAGTATCAGCAAGATTGGGTGAAAAACTGTTTTCTGAGATTTCAGGAAACTCGTGGTTTTGGGGAAACTTATCAAAGGTTTTCAAATACAAGTGATTTTCCCCAGTCTCTACCTAGGCTACTTCAAGAGGAAACAAAGCATAGAGAGAGCACTGAGAAGAACTTTATTGTGTGTAGTTTCAAACAGCTAGCAAAAACCGTGTTTGATTTAGGGTTCCAACTACATCTATCAATATAGCAGAAAACAGAGTGAAACGTAAATATTCAACTGTTACTGCAAACGAACGCTTCCACCTAGAAGAATGAAATTTGGGGGACGAAGTGGTATTTGTGTACTGATTCTTACCTTCAAGTATCAGCAAGATTGGGTGAAAAACTGTTTTCTGAGATTTCAGGAAACTCGTGGTTTTGGGGAAACTTATCAAAGGTTTTCAAATACAAGTGATTTTCCCCAGTCTCTACCTAGGCTACTTCAAGAGGAAACAAAGCATAGAGAGAGCACTGAGAAGAACTTTATTGTGTGTAGTTTCAAACAGCTAGCAAAAACCGTGTTTGATTTAGGGTTCCAACTACATCTATCAATATAGCAGAAAACAGAGTGAAACGTAAATATTCAACTGTTACTGCAAACGAACGCTTCCACCTAGAAGAATGAAATTTGGGGAACGAAGTGGTATTTGTGTACTGATTCTTACCTTCAAGTATCAGCAAGATTGGGTGAAAAACTGTTTTCTGAGATTTCAGGAAACTCGTGGTTTTGGGGAAACTTATCAAAGGTTTTCAAATACAAGTGATTTTCCCCAGTCTCTACCTAGGCTACTTCAAGAGGAAACAAAGCATAGAGAGAGCACTGAGAAGAACTTTATTGTGTGTAGTTTCAAACAGCTAGCAAAAACCGTGTTTGATTTAGGGTTCCAACTACATCTATCAATATAGCAGAAAACAGAGTGAAACGTAAATATTCAACTGTTACTGCAAACGAACGCTTCAACCTAGAAGAACGAAATTTGGGGGAGCCAAGTGGGATTTGGGTACTGATCATTACCGCCAAGCATCAGCAAGATTGGGTGAAAAACTGTTTTCTGAGATTTCAGGAAACTCGTGGTTTTGGGGAAACTTGTCAAAGGCTTTCAAATACAAGTGATTTTCCCCAGTCTCTACCTAGGCTACTTCAAGAGGAAACAAAGCATAGAGAGAGCACTGAGAAGAACTTTATTGTGTGTAGTTTCAAACAGCTAGCAAAAACCGTGTTTGATTTAGGGTTCCAACTACATCTATCAATATAGCAGAAAACAGAGTGAAACGTAAATATTCAACTGTTACTGCAAACGAACGCTTCCACCTAGAAGAATGAAATTTGGGGGACGAAGTGGTATTTGTGTACTGATTCTTACCTTCAAGTATCAGCAAGATTGGGTGAAAAACTGTTTTCTGAGATTTCAGGAAACTCGTGGTTTTGGGGAAACTTATCAAAGGTTTTCAAATACAAGTGATTTTCCCCAGTCTCTACCTAGGCTACTTCAAGAGGAAACAAAGCATAGAGAGAGCACTGAGAAGAACTTTATTGTGTGTAGTTTCAAACAGCTAGCAAAAACCGTGTTTGATTTAGGGTTCCAACTACATCTATCAATATAGCAGAAAACAGAGTGAAACGTAAATATTCAACTGTTACTGCAAACGAACGCTTCAACCTAGAAGAACGAAATTTGGGGGAGCCAAGTGGGATTTGGGTACTGATCATTACCGCCAAGCATCAGCAAGATTGGGTGAAAAACTGTTTTCTGAGATTTCAGGAAACTCGTGGTTTTGGGGAAACTTGTCAAAGGCTTTCAAATACAAGTGATTTTCCCCAGTCTCTACCTAGGCTACTTCAAGAGGAAACAAAGCATAGAGAGAGCACTGAGAAGAACTTTATTGTGTGTAGTTTCAAACAGCTAGCAAAAACCGTGTTTGATTTAGGGTTCCAACTACATCTATCAATATAGCAGAAAACAGAGTGAAACGTAAATATTCAACTGTTACTGCAAACGAACGCTTCCACCTAGAAGAATGAAATTTGGGGGACGAAGTGGTATTTGTGTACTGATTCTTACCTTCAAGTATCAGCAAGATTGGGTGAAAAACTGTTTTCTGAGATTTCAGGAAACTCGTGGTTTTGGGGAAACTTATCAAAGGTTTTCAAATACAAGTGATTTTCCCCAGTCTCTACCTAGGCTACTTCAAGAGGAAACAAAGCATAGAGAGAGCACTGAGAAGAACTTTATTGTGTGTAGTTTCAAACAGCTAGCAAAAACCGTGTTTGATTTAGGGTTCCAACTACATCTATCAATATAGCAGAAAACAGAGTGAAACGTAAATATTCAACTGTTACTGCAAACGAACGCTTCCACCTAGAAGAATGGAATTTGGGGACGAAGTGGTATTTGTGTACTGATTCTTACCTTCAAGTATCAGCAAGATTGGGTGAAAAAACTGTTTTCTGAGATTTCAGGAAACTCGTGGTTTTGGGGAAACTTATCAAAGGTTTTCAAATACAAGTGATTTTCCCCAGTCACTACCTAGGCTACTTCAAGAGGAAACAAAGCATAGAGAGAGCACTGAGAAGAACTTTATTGTGTGTAGTTTCAAACAGCTAGCAAAAACCGTGTTTGATTTAGGGTTCCAACTACATCTATCAATATAGCAGAAAACAGAGTGAAACGTAAATATTCAACTGTTACTGCAAACGAACGCTTCAACCTAGAAGAACGAAATTTGGGGGAGCCAAGTGGGATTTGGGTACTGATCATTACCGCAAAGCATCAGCAAGATTGGGTGAAAAACTGTTTTCTGAGATTTCAGGAAACTCGTGGTTTTGGGGAAACTTGTCAAAGGCTTTCAAATACAAGTGATTTTCCCCAGTCTCTACCTAGGCTACTTCAAGAGGAAACAAAGCATAGAGAGAGCACTGAGAAGAACTTTATTGTGTGTTGTTTCAAACAGCTAGCAAAAACCGTGTTTGATTTAGGGTTCCAACTACATCTATCAATATAGCAGAAAACAGAGTGAAACGTAATTTTGGCTTAGATTCAACTGTTACTAGAACGAACGCTTCCACCTAGAAGAATGAAATTTGGGGAACGAAGTGGTATTTGTGTACTGATTCTTACCTTCAAGTATCAGCAAGATTGGGTGAAAAACTGTTTTCTGAGATTTCAGGAAACTCGTGGTTTTGGGGAAACTTATCAAAGGTTTTCAAATACAAGTGATTTTCCCCAGTCTCTACCTAGGCTACTTCAAGAGGAAACAAAGCATAGAGAGAGCACTGAGAAGAACTTTATTGTGTGTAGTTTCAAACAGCTAGCAAAAACCGTGTTTGATTTAGGGTTCCAACTACATCTATCAATATAGCAGAAAACAGAGTGAAACGTAAATATTCAACTGTTACTGCAAACGAACGCTTCAACCTAGAAGAACGAAATTTGGGGGAGCCAAGTGGGATTTGGGTACTGATCATTACCGCCAAGCATCAGCAAGATTGGGTGAAAAACTGTTTTCTGAGATTTCAGGAAACTCGTGGTTTTGGGGAAACTTGTCAAAGGCTTTCAAATACAAGTGATTTTCCCCAGTCTCTACCTAGGCTACTTCAAGAGGAAACAAAGCATAGAGAGAGCACTGAGAAGAACTTTATTGTGTGTAGTTTCAAACAGCTAGCAAAAACCGTGTTTTGATTTAGGGTTCCAACTACATCTATCAATATAGCAGAAAACAGAGTGAAACGTAAATATTCAACTGTTACTGCAAACGAACGCTTCCACCTAGAAGAATGAAATTTGGGGGACGAAGTGGTATTTGTGTACTGATTCTTACCTTCAAGTATCAGCAAGATTGGGTGAAAAACTGTTTTCTGAGATTTCAGGAAACTCGTGGTTTTGGGGAAACTTATCAAAGGTTTTCAAATACAAGTGATTTTCCCCAGTCTCTACCTAGGCTACTTCAAGAGGAAACAAAGCATAGAGAGAGCACTGAGAAGAACTTTATTGTGTGTAGTTTCAAACAGCTAGCAAAAACCGTGTTTGATTTAGGGTTCCAACTACATCTATCAATATAGCAGAAAACAGAGTGAAACGTAAATATTCAACTGTTACTGCAAACGAACGCTTCCACCTAGAAGAATGAAATTTGGGGGACGAAGTGGTATTTGTGTACTGATTCTTACCTTCAAGTATCAGCAAGATTGGGTGAAAAACTGTTTTCTGAGATTTCAGGAAACTCGTGGTTTTGGGGAAACTTATCAAAGGTTTTCAAATACAAGTGATTTTCCCCAGTCTCTACCTAGGCTACTTCAAGAGGAAACAAAGCATAGAGAGAGCACTGAGAAGAACTTTATTGTGTGTAGTTTCAAACAGCTAGCAAAAACCGTGTTTGATTTAGGGTTCCAACTACATCTATCAATATAGCAGAAAACAGAGTGAAACGTAAATATTCAACTGTTACTGCAAACGAACGCTTCAACCTAGAAGAACGAAATTTGGGGGAGCCAAGTGGGATTTGGGTACTGATCATTACCGCCAAGCATCAGCAAGATTGGGTGAAAAACTGTTTTCTGAGATTTCAGGAAACTCGTGGTTTTGGGGAAACTTGTCAAAGGCTTTCAAATACAAGTGATTTTCCCCAGTCTCTACCTAGGCTACTTCAAGAGGAAACAAAGCATAGAGAGAGCACTGAGAAGAACTTTATTGTGTGTAGTTTCAAACAGCTAGCAAAAACCGTGTTTGATTTAGGGTTCCAACTACATCTATCAATATAGCAGAAAACAGAGTGAAACGTAAATATTCAACTGTTACTGCAAACGAACGCTTCCACCTAGAAGAATGAAATTTGGGGGACGAAGTGGTATTTGTGTACTGATTCTTACCTTCAAGTATCAGCAAGATTGGGTGAAAAACTGTTTTCTGAGATTTCAGGAAACTCGTGGTTTTGGGGAAACTTATCAAAGGTTTTCAAATACAAGTGATTTTCCCCAGTCTCTACCTAGGCTACTTCAAGAGGAAACAAAGCATAGAGAGAGCACTGAGAAGAACTTTATTGTGTGTAGTTTCAAACAGCTAGCAAAAACCGTGTTTGATTTAGGGTTCCAACTACATCTATCAATATAGCAGAAAACAGAGTGAAACGTAAATATTCAACTGTTACTGCAAACGAACGCTTCAACCTAGAAGAACGAAATTTGGGGGAGCCAAGTGGGATTTGGGTACTGATCATTACCGCCAAGCATCAGCAAGATTGGGTGAAAAACTGTTTTCTGAGATTTCAGGAAACTCGTGGTTTTGGGGAAACTTGTCAAAGGCTTTCAAATACAAGTGATTTTCCCCCAGTCTCTACCTAGGCTACTTCAAGAGGAAACAAAGCATAGAGAGAGCACTGAGAAGAACTTTATTGTGTGTAGTTTCAAACAACTAGCAAAAACCGTGTTTGATTTAGGGTTCCAACTACATCTATCAATATAGCAGAAAACAGAGTGAAACGTAAATATTCAACTGTTACTGCAAACGAACGCTTCCACCTAGAAGAATGAAATTTGGGGGACGAAGTGGTATTTGTGTACTGATTCTTACCTTCAAGTATCAGCAAGATTGGGTGAAAAACTGTTTTCTGAGATTTCAGGAAACTCGTGGTTTTGGGGAAACTTATCAAAGGTTTTCAAATACAAGTGATTTTCCCCAGTCTCTACCTAGGCTACTTCAAGAGGAAACAAAGCATAGAGAGAGCACTGAGAAGAACTTTATTGTGTGTAGTTTCAAACAGCTAGCAAAAACCGTGTTTGATTTAGGGTTCCAACTACATCTATCAATATAGCAGAAAACAGAGTGAAACGTAAATATTCAACTGTTACTGCAAACGAACGCTTCAACCTAGAAGAACGAAATTTGGGGAGCCAAGTGGGATTTGGGTACTGATCATTACCGCCAAGCATCAGCAAGATTGGGTGAAAAACTGTTTTCTGAGATTTCAGGAAACTCGTGGTTTTGGGGAAACTTGTCAAAGGCTTTCAAATACAAGTGATTTTCCCCAGTCTCTACCTAGGCTACTTCAAGAGGAAACAAAGCATAGAGAGAGCACTGAGAAGAACTTTATTGTGTGTAGTTTCAAACAGCTAGCAAAAACCGTGTTTGATTTAGGGTTCCAACTACATCTATCAATATAGCAGAAAACAGAGTGAAACGTAAATATTCAACTGTTACTGCAAACGAACGCTTCCACCTAGAAGAATGAAATTTGGGGGACGAAGTGGTATTTGTGTACTGATTCTTACCTTCAAGTATCAGCAAGATTGGGTGAAAAACTGTTTTCTGAGATTTCAGGAAACTCGTGGTTTTGGGGAAACTTATCAAAGGTTTTCAAATACAAGTGATTTTCCCCAGTCTCTACCTAGGCTACTTCAAGAGGAAACAAAGCATAGAGAGAGCACTGAGAAGAACTTTATTGTGTGTAGTTTCAAACAGCTAGCAAAAACCGTGTTTGATTTAGGGTTCCAACTACATCTATCAATATAGCAGAAAACAGAGTGAAACGTAAATATTCAACTGTTACTGCAAACGAACGCTTCAACCTAGAAGAACGAAATTTGGGGGAGCCAAGTGGGATTTGGGTACTGATCATTACCGCCAAGCATCAGCAAGATTGGGTGAAAAAACTGTTTTCTGAGATTTCAGGAAACTCGTGGTTTTGGGGAAACTTGTCAAAGGCTTTCAAATACAAGTGATTTTCCCCAGTCTCTACCTAGGCTACTTCAAGAGGAAAGAAAGCATAGAGAGAGCACTGAGAAGAACTTTATTGTGTGTAGTTTCAAACAACTAGCAAAAACCGTGTTTGATTTAGGGTTCCAACTACATCTATCAATATAGCAGAAAACAGAGTGAAACGTAAATATTCAACTGTTACTGCAAACGAACGCTTCCACCTAGAAGAATGAAATTTGGGGGACGAAGTGGTATTTGTGTACTGATTCTTACCTTCAAGTATCAGCAAGATTGGGTGAAAAACTGTTTTCTGAGATTTCAGGAAACTCGTGGTTTTGGGGAAACTTATCAAAGGTTTTCAAATACAAGTGATTTTCCCCAGTCTCTACCTAGGCTACTTCAAGAGGAAACAAAGCATAGAGAGAGCACTGAGAAGAACTTTATTGTGTGTAGTTTCAAACAGCTAGCAAAAACCGTGTTTGATTTAGGGTTCCAACTACATCTATCAATATAGCAGAAAACAGAGTGAAACGTAAATATTCAACTGTTACTGCAAACGAACGCTTCAACCTAGAAGAACGAAATTTGGGGGAGCCAAGTGGGATTTGGGTACTGATCATTACCGCCAAGCATCAGCAAGATTGGGTGAAAAACTGTTTTCTGAGATTTCAGGAAACTCGTGGTTTTGGGGAAACTTGTCAAAGGCTTTCAAATACAAGTGATTTTCCCCAGTCTCTACCTAGGCTACTTCAAGAGGAAACAAAGCATAGAGAGAGCACTGAGAAGAACTTTATTGTGTGTAGTTTCAAACAGCTAGCAAAAACCGTGTTTGATTTAGGGTTCCAACTACATCTATCAATATAGCAGAAAACAGAGTGAAACGTAAATATTCAACTGTTACTGCAAACGAACGCTTCCACCTAGAAGAATGAAATTTGGGGGACGAAGTGGTATTTGTGTACTGATTCTTACCTTCAAGTATCAGCAAGATTGGGTGAAAAACTGTTTTCTGAGATTTCAGGAAACTCGTGGTTTTGGGGAAACTTATCAAAGGTTTTCAAATACAAGTGATTTTCCCCAGTCTCTACCTAGGCTACTTCAAGAGGAAACAAAGCATAGAGAGAGCACTGAGAAGAACTTTATTGTGTGGAGTTTCAAACAGCTAGCAAAACCGTGTTTGATTTAGGGTTCCAACTACATCTATCAATATAGCAGAAAACAGAGTGAAACGTAAATATTCAACTGTTACTGCAAACGAACGCTTCAACCTAGAAGAACGAAATTTGGGGGAGCCAAGTGGGATTTGGGTACTGATCATTACCGCCAAGCATCAGCAAGATTGGGTGAAAAACTGTTTTCTGAGATTTCAGGAAACTCGTGGTTTTGGGGAAACTTGTCAAAGGCTTTCAAATACAAGTGATTTTCCCCCAGTCTCTACCTAGGCTACTTCAAGAGGAAACAAAGCATAGAGAGAGCACTGAGAAGAACTTTATTGTGTGTAGTTTCAAACAGCTAGCAAAAACCGTGTTTGATTTAGGGTTCCAACTACATCTATCAATATAGCAGAAAACAGAGTGAAACGTAAATATTCAACTGTTACTGCAAACGAACGCTTCCACCTAGAAGAATGAAATTTGGGGGACGAAGTGGTATTTGTGTACTGATTCTTACCTTCAAGTATCAGCAAGATTGGGTGAAAAACTGTTTTCTGAGATTTCAGGAAACTCGTGGTTTTGGGGAAACTTATCAAAGGTTTTCAAATACAAGTGATTTTCCCCAGTCACTACCTAGGCTACTTCAAGAGGAAACAAAGCATAGAGAGAGCACTGAGAAGAACTTTATTGTGTGTAGTTTCAAACAGCTAGCAAAAACCGTGTTTGATTTAGGGTTCCAACTACATCTATCAATATAGCAGAAAACAGAGTGAAACGTAAATATTCAACTGTTACTGCAAACGAACGCTTCAACCTAGAAGAACGAAATTTGGGGGAGCCAAGTGGGATTTGGGTACTGATCATTACCGCAAAGCATCAGCAAGATTGGGTGAAAAACTGTTTTCTGAGATTTCAGGAAACTCGTGCTCGGTGGTTTTGGGGAAACTTGTCAAGGCTTTCAAATACAAGTGATTTTCCCCAGTCTCTACCTAGGCTACTTCAAGAGGAAACAAAGCATAGAGAGAGCACTGAGAAGAACTTTATTGTGTGTTGTTTCAAACAGCTAGCAAAAACCGTGTTTGATTTAGGGTTCCAACTACATCTATCAATATAGCAGAAAACAGAGTGAAACGTAAATATTCAACTGTTACTGCAACGAACGCTTCCACCTAGAAGAATGAAATTTGGGGAACGAAGTGGTATTTTGTGTACTGATTCTTACCTTCAAGTATCAGCAAGATTGGGTGAAAAACTGTTTTCTGAGATTTCAGGAAACTCGTGGTTTTGGGAAACTTATCAAAGGTTTTCAAATACAAGTGATTTTCCCCAGTCTCTACCTAGGCTACTTCAAGAGGAAACAAAGCATAGAGAGAGCACTGAGAAGAACTTTATTGTGTGTAGTTTCAAACAGCTAGCAAAAACCGTGTTTGGATTTAGGGTTCCAACTACATCTAAAAACAGAGTGAAACGTAAATATTCAACTGTTACTGCAAACGAACGCTTCAACCTAGAAGAACGAAATTTGGGGGAGCCAAGTGGGATTTGGGTACTGATCATTACCGCCAAGCATCAGCAAGATTGGGTGAAAAACTGTTTTCTGAGATTTCAGGAAACTCGTGGTTTTGGGGAAACTTGTCAAAGGCTTTCAAATACAAGTGATTTTCCCCAGTCTCTACCTAGGCTACTTCAAGAGGAAACAAAGCATAGAGAGAGCACTGAGAAGAACTTTATTGTGTGTAGTTTCAAACAGCTAGCAAAAACCGTGTTTGATTTAGGGTTCCAACTACATCTATCAATATAGCAGAAAAACAGAGTGAAACGTAAATATTCAACTGTTACTGCAAACGAACGCTTCCACCTAGAAGAATGAAATTTGGGGGACGAAGTGGTATTTGTGTACTGATTCTTACCTTCAAGTATCAGCAAGATTGGGTGAAAAACTGTTTTCTGAGATTTCAGGAAACTCGTGGTTTTGGGGAAACTTATCAAAGGTTTTCAAATACAAGTGATTTTCCCCAGTCTCTACCTAGGCTACTTCAAGAGGAAACAAAGCATAGAGAGAGCACTGAGAAGAACTTTATTGTGTGTAGTTTCAAACAGCTAGCAAAAACCGTGTTTGATTTAGGGTTCCAACTACATCTATCAATATAGCAGAAAACAGAGTGAAACGTAAATATTCAACTGTTACTGCAAACGAACGCTTCCACCTAGAAGAATGAAATTTGGGGGACGAAGTGGTATTTGTGTACTGATTCTTACCTTCAAGTATCAGCAAGATTGGGTGAAAAACTGTTTTCTGAGATTTCAGGAAACTCGTGGTTTTGGGGAAACTTATCAAAGGTTTTCAAATACAAGTGATTTTCCCCAGTCTCTACCTAGGCTACTTCAAGAGGAAACAAAGCATAGAGAGAGCACTGAGAAGAACTTTATTGTGTGTAGTTTCAAACAGCTAGCAAAAACCGTGTTTGATTTAGGGTTCCAACTACATCTATCAATATAGCAGAAAACAGAGTGAAACGTAAATATTCAACTGTTACTGCAAACGAACGCTTCAACCTAGAAGAACGAAATTTGGGGGAGCCAAGTGGGATTTGGGTACTGATCATTACCGCCAAGCATCAGCAAGATTGGGTGAAAAACTGTTTTCTGAGATTTCAGGAAACTCGTGGTTTTGGGGAAACTTGTCAAAGGCTTTCAAATACAAGTGATTTTCCCCAGTCTCTACCTAGGCTACTTCAAGAGGAAACAAAGCATAGAGAGAGCACTGAGAAGAACTTTATTGTGTGTAGTTTCAAACAGCTAGCAAAAACCGTGTTTGATTTAGGGTTCCAACTACATCTATCAATATAGCAGAAAACAGAGTGAAACGTAAATATTCAACTGTTACTGCAAACGAACGCTTCCACCTAGAAGAATGAAATTTGGGGGACGAAGTGGTATTTGTGTACTGATTCTTACCTTCAAGTATCAGCAAGATTGGGTGAAAAACTGTTTTCTGAGATTTCAGGAAACTCGTGGTTTTGGGGAAACTTATCAAAGGTTTTCAAATACAAGTGATTTTCCCCAGTCTCTACCTAGGCTACTTCAAGAGGAAACAAAGCATAGAGAGAGCACTGAGAAGAACTTTATTGTGTGTAGTTTCAAACAGCTAGCAAAAACCGTGTTTGATTTAGGGTTCCAACTACATCTATCAATATAGCAGAAAACAGAGTGAAACGTAAATATTCAACTGTTACTGCAAACGAACGCTTCAACCTAGAAGAACGAAATTTGGGGGAGCCAAGTGGGATTTGGGTACTGATCATTACCGCCAAGCATCAGCAAGATTGGGTGAAAAACTGTTTTCTGAGATTTCAGGAAACTCGTGGTTTTGGGGAAACTTGTCAAAGGCTTTCAAATACAAGTGATTTTCCCCAGTCTCTACCTAGGCTACTTCAAGAGGAAAGAAAGCATAGAGAGAGCACTGAGAAGAACTTTATTGTGTGTAGTTTCAAACAACTAGCAAAAACCGTGTTTGATTTAGGGTTCCAACTACATCTATCAATATAGCAGAAAACAGAGTGAAACGTAAATATTCAACTGTTACTGCAAACGAACGCTTCCACCTAGAAGAATGAAATTTGGGGGACGAAGTGGTATTTGTGTACTGATTCTTACCTTCAAGTATCAGCAAGATTGGGTGAAAAACTGTTTTCTGAGATTTCAGGAAACTCGTGGTTTTGGGGAAACTTATCAAAGGTTTTCAAATACAAGTGATTTTCCCCAGTCTCTACCTAGGCTACTTCAAGAGGAAACAAAGCATAGAGAGAGCACTGAGAAGAACTTTATTGTGTGTAGTTTCAAACAGCTAGCAAAAACCGTGTTTGATTTAGGGTTCCAACTACATCTATCAATATAGCAGAAAACAGAGTGAAACGTAAATATTCAACTGTTACTGCAAACGAACGCTTCAACCTAGAAGAACGAAATTTGGGGGAGCCAAGTGGGATTTGGGTACTGATCATTACCGCCAAGCATCAGCAAGATTGGGTGAAAAACTGTTTTCTGAGATTTCAGGAAACTCGTGGTTTTGGGGAAACTTGTCAAAGGCTTTCAAATACAAGTGATTTTCCCCAGTCTCTACCTAGGCTACTTCAAGAGGAAACAAAGCATAGAGAGAGCACTGAGAAGAACTTTATTGTGTGTAGTTTCAAACAGCTAGCAAAAACCGTGTTTGATTTAGGGTTCCAACTACATCTATCAATATAGCAGAAAACAGAGTGAAACGTAAATATTCAACTGTTACTGCAAACGAACGCTTCCACCTAGAAGAATGAAATTTGGGGGACGAAGTGGTATTTGTGTACTGATTCTTACCTTCAAGTATCAGCAAGATTGGGTGAAAAACTGTTTTCTGAGATTTCAGGAAACTCGTGGTTTTGGGGAAACTTATCAAAGGTTTTCAAATACAAGTGATTTTCCCCAGTCTCTACCTAGGCTACTTCAAGAGGAAACAAAGCATAGAGAGAGCACTGAGAAGAACTTTATTGTGTGTAGTTTCAAACAGCTAGCAAAAACCGTGTTTGATTTAGGGTTCCAACTACATCTATCAATATAGCAGAAAACAGAGTGAAACGTAAATATTCAACTGTTACTGCAAACGAACGCTTCAACCTAGAAGAACGAAATTTGGGGGAGCCAAGTGGGATTTGGGTACTGATCATTACCGCCAAGCATCAGCAAGATTGGGTGAAAAACTGTTTTCTGAGATTTCAGGAAACTCGTGGTTTTGGGGAAACTTGTCAAAGGCTTTCAAATACAAGTGATTTTCCCCAGTCTCTACCTAGGCTACTTCAAGAGGAAACAAAGCATAGAGAGAGCCTGAGAGAACTTTATTGTGTGTAGTTTCAAACAGCTAGCAAAAACCGTGTTTGATTTAGGGTTCCAACTACATCTATCTCAATATAGCAGAAAACAGAGTGAAACGTAAATATTCAACTGTTACTGCAAACGAACGCTTCCACCTAGAAGAATGAAATTTGGGGGACGAAGTGGTATTTGTGTACTGATTCTTACCTTCAAGTATCAGCAAGATTGGGTGAAAAACTGTTTTCTGAGATTTCAGGAAACTCGTGGTTTTGGGGAAACTTATCAAAGGTTTTCAAATACAAGTGATTTTCCCCAGTCTCTACCTAGGCTACTTCAAGAGGAAACAAAGCATAGAGAGAGCACTGAGAAGAACTTTATTGTGTGTAGTTTCAAACAGCTAGCAAAAACCGTGTTTGATTTAGGGTTCCAACTACATCTATCAATATAGCAGAAAACAGAGTGAAACGTAAATATTCAACTGTTACTGCAAACGAACGCTTCAACCTAGAAGAACGAAATTTGGGGGAGCCAAGTGGGATTTGGGTACTGATCATTACCGCCAAGCATCAGCAAGATTGGGTGAAAAACTGTTTTCTGAGATTTCAGGAAACTCGTGGTTTTGGGGAAACTTGTCAAAGGCTTTCAAATACAAGTGATTTTCCCCAGTCTCTACCTAGGCTACTTCAAGAGGAAACAAAGCATAGAGAGAGCACTGAGAAGAACTTTATTGTGTGTAGTTTCAAACAGCTAGCAAAAACCGTGTTTGATTTAGGGTTCCAACTACATCTATCAATATAGCAGAAAACAGAGTGAAACGTAAATATTCAACTGTTACTGCAAACGAACGCTTCCACCTAGAAGAATGAAATTTGGGGACGAAGTGGTATTTGTGTACTGATTCTTACCTTCAAGTATCAGCAAGATTGGGTGAAAAACTGTTTTCTTAGATTTCAGGAAACTCGTGGTTTTGGGGAAACTTATCAAAGGTTTTCAAATACAAGTGATTTTCCCCAGTCTCTACCTAGGCTACTTCAAGAGGAAACAAAGCATAGAGAGAGCACTGAGAAGAACTTTATTGTGTGTAGTTTCAAACAGCTAGCAAAAACCGTGTTTGATTTAGGGTTCCAATACATCTATCAATATAGCAGAAAACAGAGTGAAACGTAAATATTCAACTGTTACTGCAAACGAACGCTTCCACCTAGAAGAATGAAATTTGGGGGACGAAGTGGTATTTGTGTACTGATTCTTACCTTCAAGTATCAGCAAGATTGGGTGAAAACTGTTTTCTGAGATTTCAGGAAACTCGTGGTTTTGGGGAAACTTATCAAAGGTTTTCAAATACAAGTGATTTTCCCCAGTCTCTACCTAGGCTACTTCAAGAGGAAACAAAGCATAGAGAGAGCACTGAGAAGAACTTTATTGTGTGGAGTTTCAAACAGCTAGCAAAAACCGTGTTTGATTTAGGGTTCCAACTACATCTATCAATATAGCAGAAAACAGAGTGAAACGTAAATATTCAACTGTTACTGCAAACGAACGCTTCAACCTAGAAGAACGAAATTTGGGGGAGCCAAGTGGGATTTGGGTACTGATCATTA
>NW_027288387.1:20000-33803 GCF_047511675.1 Marmota flaviventris | reverse complement strand
CTGGCGTGGCCTGGCGTGGCCTGGCCTCCACCGCCGCTCCTCGCCAAGGCCCAGGCCTCCCGCGACCCCAACCCCCCCACGGACCCCCGGCCCCCCACCGCCACGCCCACCCCGCCTTTCGCCAGGCGGAGAAGCCCAGAAGCCCTGGCCGTTTCAGTGTCCCGCGCGCGCGAACCTAGCCTAGCCTAGCCCGGAGCCCAGAGAGCCAGGGGCGGAGAGGCAGGCGGGCACCCCCCTCGGACACCCCAGGGACCCTGACACAGGCCCAGCGCCCCAGGCGGAAATGCAGTCCGACTGGGCAATGGCCAGCCGCCGGCCACACACGTCCCCTGAGCGTGCCTGGCGAGTGGAGCCACGCACAGGGAGGGCAGGAGGGAGGAACACACTCAGGGACTCAGGGAAAACCGGGCAGAGGGTGGCCGGGGGCAGCGGCCCGCTGGCTCCCAGTCAGTCAGTCGCCCGGCCAGGCTCAGAAGTGCGCCGCTGGGGTCGTGCCTCGCCCTGAGTTTCGGGCCCACTCTGCAAAGCCACCGCAGTCACCCCCTTCGGACCCAATGCCAAGGTCGGAGGGCTCTGCGCCTTGTTGGTACCAGTCAACGACCAGCACGTGCACAGCACCGCCCTGAGGAAGGGCATAGACCCCTCTGTCCAGTGTCCAGGAAAGGACCGCCTGTGGAAGAAGCACCCTGATTCAAACCCCTGTGGGAGCTTAGTCGGCGGCCTCACCAGACGGAAAGCCCCCTCCCCTGCAAGCATTGCAGGGGGGAGAGGGGGGAGGGAGGGGAGCGGTGGTTGCGTTGCGGGGACACGCGCCCACCGGGTCGTCAGGCCCTGCGTCTTGTCCTGTCCTCTGCAGGTGGACCGGTGACCGCGACCAAGGGGCCTCTGCTTCCCTGTCCCCACCGGCCGGGCTTCAAATCCTCTTGGCACCTGGTCCTCCATGGCCACCCCCTGGCCCCGAACCGCTTGCCTGCTCTGAAGGCTGCTTCCTCCTCTTTCAGGAGCGCCTGCCCTCTTTTGCCATCTGCTCTCTTGCTTGGCTCTCAGCGCAGACTCCTAAGACCCTGTGGCCTCCTCGGCCCTCTCTCAGCCTCTGCTGAGCACACACCCTGAAGTCCTGCGCGCACTTCAAGGGTGATGTGTGAATCCACTCTTACATCCATGGGAAGTTAGATGGGAGATGAGAGAACCTGTGACTGCCCAGTCTCCAGGCTACCATGGACCTGGTGACTTGCAGCCCAGAGTGAGTTGGCTGGGGTTGGGTGGGGGGTAGAGGGGTGAGTGTGTGTCTCTGTGTGTGTGTGTGTGTTTTGTGTGTGTGTGTGTGTGTGTGAGAGAGAGAGAGAGGAGAGAGAGAGAGAGAGAGAGAGAGAGGAGAGTCAAGGCCAGAGAGGGATTGAGTGGGAGATGGAGACAGGGATGCCTCCTCACAGGCCAAGAGAGGCACAAGAGAGAAGGAGAGATGGATGAACAGGGACCCACAGAGACATCTGCTGCTCCGATGAGAGTGAAAGGGAGAGACAGGCAGAGAGAGAGATAGACTCAGGGGGACCCTCACGGAGGAAGGCGGTGGGGAAGGAGGTAGAGACACAGGAGGGACCTTGCGGAGGTGGTGCAAAGAGAGAAGGACCCAGGCAGAGACGCTCGATGGACTCTCCCACTCCCAGGATCTGGGTGTCAAGGTTCTGCTTGTGTGGCAGGAACGGGTGAGGGAGCGGGCCCCGCGGGTGGGCCCCGTGTTCTGGGGAAGGCGGGTGTCGCCCCCCCACACACCCCATCCTCCAGGCCGAGGGGTGGGGGGGTCGGTCTGGGTGCACATGGAGGGTCGTGGCCTGGACCTGGCTCGGCTCAGCGGGGTCTCATGGAGTGAGTGTCCTAGCGTCCCTGGGGAGAGCCAGGCCTGTGGGCCTTGTTGCAGGCGCTGGGCGCTGGTCGTCGGGAGGCCAGCCGCAGGCCTGAAGGGACAACGACCGGCAGCCCAGGGCTGCGCCTGCGCCCTGGCCCGAGGGCCCGGGGGTCACGGCCTGTCTCTCGGGGCCACGCAAGTTAAAAGTGTGTGTGGGAAGGGGGCGCAAAAGCCTACAGCACCCGGTATTCCCAGGCGGTCTCCCATCCAAGTACTAACCAGGCCCGACCCTGCTTAGCTTCCGAGATCAGACGAGATCGGGCGCGTTCAGGGTGGTATGGCCGTAGACGGGGAGGGCCGCCCGGGGGCGCCTCAAGAGCCTGCTCCGGGTTCCACCCTTCAGTCCAGGGGACGGGAGGGGGGTGGAGGGGGGAAATCGGAGGGGGTGGTCGCAGGGGGCCTCCCTCGCCCGCCCCACAACAGCGCAGCCCAACCCAACTCAACTCAAGGCTGGGGGCTCTCACGCTCCGCTCCGACCTGACTCCACCGGGCAGCGGCCCAGGGGTCCTGGGAGACTGGGACTGGCTGAGTCCCGCCTCCAACACCGCCCCTCTCCACCTGGCTCCACCTACCGCGAGCCCCACCAAGCGCCCGCAGGGATCGCACCGCCGCGCCCCGGCCTGGCGTGGCCTGGCGTGGCCTGGCCTCCACCGCCGCTCCTCGCCAAGGCCCAGGCCTCCCGCGACCCCAACCCCCCCACGGACCCCCGGCCCCCCACCGCCACGCCCACCCCGCCTTTCGCCAGGCGGAGAAGCCCAGAAGCCCTGGCCGTTTCAGTGTCCCGCGCGCGCGAACCTAGCCTAGCCTAGCCCGGAGCCCAGAGAGCCAGGGGCGGAGAGGCAGGCGGGCACCCCCCTCGGACACCCCAGGGACCCTGACACAGGCCCAGCGCCCCAGGCGGAAATGCAGTCCGACTGGGCAATGGCCAGCCGCCGGCCACACACGTCCCCTGAGCGTGCCTGGCGAGTGGAGCCACGCACAGGGAGGGCAGGAGGGAGGAACACACTCAGGGACTCAGGGAAAACCGGGCAGAGGGTGGCCGGGGGCAGCGGCCCGCTGGCTCCCAGTCAGTCAGTCGCCCGGCCAGGCTCAGAAGTGCGCCGCTGGGGTCGTGCCTCGCCCTGAGTTTCGGGCCCACTCTGCAAAGCCACCGCAGTCACCCCCTTCGGACCCAATGCCAAGGTCGGAGGGCTCTGCGCCTTGTTGGTACCAGTCAACGACCAGCACGTGCACAGCACCGCCCTGAGGAAGGGCATAGACCCCTCTGTCCAGTGTCCAGGAAAGGACCGCCTGTGGAAGAAGCACCCTGATTCAAACCCCTGTGGGAGCTTAGTCGGCGGCCTCACCAGACGGAAAGCCCCCTCCCCTGCAAGCATTGCAGGGGGGAGAGGGGGGAGGGAGGGGAGCGGTGGTTGCGTTGCGGGGACACGCGCCCACCGGGTCGTCAGGCCCTGCGTCTTGTCCTGTCCTCTGCAGGTGGACCGGTGACCGCGACCAAGGGGCCTCTGCTTCCCTGTCCCCACCGGCCGGGCTTCAACTCCTCTTGGCACCTGGTCCTCCATGGCCACCCCCTGGCCCCGAACCGCTTGCCTGCTCTGAAGGCTGCTTCCTCCTCTTTCAGGAGCGCCTGCCCTCTTTTGCCATCTGCTCTCTTGCTTGGCTCTCAGCGCAGACTCCTAAGACCCTGTGGCCTCCTCGGCCCTCTCTCAGCCTCTGCTGAGCACACACCCTGAAGTCCTGCGCGCACTTCAAGGGTGATGTGTGAATCCACTCTTACATCCATGGGAAGTTAGATGGGAGATGAGAGAACCTGTGACTGCCCAGTCTCCAGGCTACCATGGACCTGGTGACTTGCAGCCCAGAGTGAGTTGGCTGGGGTTGGGTGGGGGGTAGAGGGGTGAGTGTGTGTCTCTGTGTGTGTGTGTGTGTTTGTGTGTGTGTGTGTGTGTGTGTGAGAGAGAGAGAGAGAGAGAGAGAGAGAGAGAGAGAGAGAGAGAGAGAGTCAAGGCCAGAGAGGGATTGAGTGGGAGATGGAGACAGGGATGCCTCCTCACAGGCCAAGAGAGGCACAAGAGAGAAGGAGAGATGGATGAACAGGGACCCACAGAGACATCTGCTGCTCCGATGAGAGTGAAAGGGAGAGACAGGCAGAGAGAGAGATAGACTCAGGGGGACCCTCACGGAGGAAGGCGGTGGGGAAGGAGGTAGAGACACAGGAGGGACCTTGCGGAGGTGGTGCAAAGAGAGAAGGACCCAGGCAGAGACGCTCGATGGACTCTCCCACTCCCAGGATGTGGGTGTCAAGGTTCTGCTTGTGTGGCAGGAACGGGTGAGGGAGCGGGCCCCGCGGGTGGGCCCCGTGTTCTGGGGAAGGCGGGTGTCGCCCCCCCACACACCCCATCCTCCAGGCCGAGGGGTGGGGGGGTCGGTCTGGGTGCACATGGAGGGTCGTGGCCTGGACCTGGCTCGGCTCAGCGGGGTCTCATGGAGTGAGTGTCCTAGCGTCCCTGGGGAGAGCCAGGCCTGTGGGCCTTGTTGCAGGCGCTGGGCGCTGGTCGTCGGGAGGCCAGCCGCAGGCCTGAAGGGACAACGACCGGCAGCCCAGGGCTGCGCCTGCGCCCTGGCCCGAGGGCCCGGGGGTCACGGCCTGTCTCTCGGGGCCACGCAAGTTAAAAGTGTGTGTGGGAAGGGGGCGCAAAAGCCTACAGCACCCGGTATTCCCAGGCGGTCTCCCATCCAAGTACTAACCAGGCCCGACCCTGCTTAGCTTCCGAGATCAGACGAGATCGGGCGCGTTCAGGGTGGTATGGCCGTAGACGGGGAGGGCCGCCCGGGGGCGCCTCAAGAGCCTGCTCCGGGTTCCACCCTTCAGTCCAGGGGACGGGAGGGGGGTGGAGGGGGGAAATCGGAGGGGGTGGTCGCAGGGGGCCTCCCTCGCCCGCCCCACAACAGCGCAGCCCAACCCAACTCAACTCAAGGCTGGGGGCTCTCACGCTCCGCTCCGACCTGACTCCACCGGGCAGCGGCCCAGGGGTCCTGGGAGACTGGGACTGGCTGAGTCCCGCCTCCAACACCGCCCCTCTCCACCTGGCTCCACCTACCGCGAGCCCCACCAAGCGCCCGCAGGGATCGCACCGCCGCGCCCCGGCCTGGCGTGGCCTGGCGTGGCCTGGCCTCCACCGCCGCTCCTCGCCAAGGCCCAGGCCTCCCGCGACCCCAACCCCCCCACGGACCCCCGGCCCCCCACCGCCACGCCCACCCCGCCTTTCGCCAGGCGGAGAAGCCCAGAAGCCCTGGCCGTTTCAGTGTCCCGCGCGCGCGAACCTAGCCTAGCCTAGCCCGGAGCCCAGAGAGCCAGGGGCGGAGAGGCAGGCGGGCACCCCCCTCGGACACCCCAGGGACCCTGACACAGGCCCAGCGCCCCAGGCGGAAATGCAGTCCGACTGGGCAATGGCCAGCCGCCGGCCACACACGTCCCCTGAGCGTGCCTGGCGAGTGGAGCCACGCACAGGGAGGGCAGGAGGGAGGAACACACTCAGGGACTCAGGGAAAACCGGGCAGAGGGTGGCCGGGGGCAGCGGCCCGCTGGCTCCCAGTCAGTCAGTCGCCCGGCCAGGCTCAGAAGTGCGCCGCTGGGGTCGTGCCTCGCCCTGAGTTTCGGGCCCACTCTGCAAAGCCACCGCAGTCACCCCCTTCGGACCCAATGCCAAGGTCGGAGGGCTCTGCGCCTTGTTGGTACCAGTCAACGACCAGCACGTGCACAGCACCGCCCTGAGGAAGGGCATAGACCCCTCTGTCCAGTGTCCAGGAAAGGACCGCCTGTGGAAGAAGCACCCTGATTCAAACCCCTGTGGGAGCTTAGTCGGCGGCCTCACCAGACGGAAAGCCCCCTCCCCTGCAAGCATTGCAGGGGGGAGAGGGGGGAGGGAGGGGAGCGGTGGTTGCGTTGCGGGGACACGCGCCCACCGGGTCGTCAGGCCCTGCGTCTTGTCCTGTCCTCTGCAGGTGGACCGGTGACCGCGACCAAGGGGCCTCTGCTTCCCTGTCCCCACCGGCCGGGCTTCAACTCCTCTTGGCACCTGGTCCTCCATGGCAACCCCCTGGCCCCGAACCGCTTGCCTGCTCTGAAGGCTGCTTCCTCCTCTTTCAGGAGCGCCTGCCCTCTTTTGCCATCTGCTCTCTTGCTTGGCTCTCAGCGCAGACTCCTAAGACCCTGTGGCCTCCTCGGCCCTCTCTCAGCCTCTGCTGAGCACACACCCTGAAGTCCTGCGCGCACTTCAAGGGTGATGTGTGAATCCACTCTTACATCCATGGGAAGTTAGATGGGAGATGAGAGAACCTGTGACTGCCCAGTCTCCAGGCTACCATGGACCTGGTGACTTGCAGCCCAGAGTGAGTTGGCTGGGGTTGGGTGGGGGGTAGAGGGGTGAGTGTGTGTCTCTGTGTGTGTGTGTGTGTGTTTGTGTGTGTGTGTGTGTGTGTGTGTGTGTGAGAGAGAGAAAGAGAGAGAGAGAGAGAGAGAGAGAGGAGAGTCAAGGCCAGAGAGGGATTGAGTGGGAGATGGAGACAGGGATGCCTCCTCACAGGCCAAGAGAGGCACAAGAGAGAAGGAGAGATGGATGAACAGGGACCCACAGAGACATCTGCTGCTCCGATGAGAGTGAAAGGGAGAGACAGGCAGAGAGAGAGATAGACTCAGGGGGACCCTCACGGAGGAAGGCGGTGGGGAAGGAGGTAGAGACACAGGAGGGACCTTGCGGAGGTGGTGCAAAGAGAGAAGGACCCAGGCAGAGACGCTCGATGGACTCTCCCACTCCCAGGATGTGGGTGTCAAGGTTCTGCTTGTGTGGCAGGAACGGGTGAGGGAGCGGGCCCCGCGGGTGGGCCCCGTGTTCTGGGGAAGGCGGGTGTCGCCCCCCCACACACCCCATCCTCCAGGCCGAGGGGTGGGGGGGTCGGTCTGGGTGCACATGGAGGGTCGTGGCCTGGACCTGGCTCGGCTCAGCGGGGTCTCATGGAGTGAGTGTCCTAGCGTCCCTGGGGAGAGCCAGGCCTGTGGGCCTTGTTGCAGGCGCTGGGCGCTGGTCGTCGGGAGGCCAGCCGCAGGCCTGAAGGGACAGCGACCGGCAGCCCAGGGCTGCGCCTGCGCCCTGGCCCGAGGGCCCGGGGGTCACGGCCTGTCTCTCGGGGCCACGCAAGTTAAAAGTGTGTGTGGGAAGGGGGCGCAAAAGCCTACAGCACCCGGTATTCCCAGGCGGTCTCCCATCCAAGTACTAACCAGGCCCGACCCTGCTTAGCTTCCGAGATCAGACGAGATCGGGCGCGTTCAGGGTGGTATGGCCGTAGACGGGGAGGGCCGCCCGGGGGCGCCTCAAGAGCCTGCTCCGGGTTCCACCCTTCAGTCCAGGGGACGGGAGGGGGGTGGAGGGGGGAAATCGGAGGGGGTGGTCGCAGGGGGCCTCCCTCGCCCGCCCCACAACAGCGCAGCCCAACCCAACTCAACTCAAGGCTGGGGGCTCTCACGCTCCGCTCCGACCTGACTCCACCGGGCAGCGGCCCAGGGGTCCTGGGAGACTGGGACTGGCTGAGTCCCGCCTCCAACACCGCCCCTCTCCACCTGGCTCCACCTACCGCGAGCCCCACCAAGCGCCTGCAGGGATCGCACCGCCGCGCCCCGGCCTGGCGTGGCCTGGCGTGGCCTGGCCTCCACCGCCGCTCCTCGCCAAGGCCCAGGCCTCCCGCGACCCCAACCCCCCCACGGACCCCCGGCCCCCCACCGCCACGCCCACCCCGCCTTTCGCCAGGCGGAGAAGCCCAGAAGCCCTGGCCGTTTCAGTGTCCCGCGCGCGCGAACCTAGCCTAGCCTAGCCCGGAGCCCAGAGAGCCAGGGGCGGAGAGGCAGGCGGGCACCCCCCTCGGACACCCCAGGGACCCTGACACAGGCCCAGCGCCCCAGGCGGAAATGCAGTCCGACTGGGCAATGGCCAGCCGCCGGCCACACACGTCCCCTGAGCGTGCCTGGCGAGTGGAGCCACGCACAGGGAGGGCAGGAGGGAGGAACACACTCAGGGACTCAGGGAAAACCGGGCAGAGGGTGGCCGGGGGCAGCGGCCCGCTGGCTCCCAGTCAGTCAGTCGCCCGGCCAGGCTCAGAAGTGCGCCGCTGGGGTCGTGCCTCGCCCTGAGTTTCGGGCCCACTCTGCAAAGCCACCGCAGTCACCCCCTTCGGACCCAATGCCAAGGTCGGAGGGCTCTGCGCCTTGTTGGTACCAGTCAACGACCAGCACGTGCACAGCACCGCCCTGAGGAAGGGCATAGACCCCTCTGTCCAGTGTCCAGGAAAGGACCGCCTGTGGAAGAAGCACCCTGATTCAAACCCCTGTGGGAGCTTAGTCGGCGGCCTCACCAGACGGAAAGCCCCCTCCCCTGCAAGCATTGCAGGGGGGAGAGGGGGGAGGGAGGGGAGCGGTGGTTGCGTTGCGGGGACACGCGCCCACCGGGTCGTCAGGCCCTGCGTCTTGTCCTGTCCTCTGCAGGTGGACCGGTGACCGCGACCAAGGGGCCTCTGCTTCCCTGTCCCCACCGGCCGGGCTTCAACTCCTCTTGGCACCTGGTCCTCCATGGCAACCCCCTGGCCCCGAACCGCTTGCCTGCTCTGAAGGCTGCTTCCTCCTCTTTCAGGAGCGCCTGCCCTCTTTTGCCATCTGCTCTCTTGCTTGGCTCTCAGCGCAGACTCCTAAGACCCTGTGGCCTCCTCGGCCCTCTCTCAGCCTCTGCTGAGCACACACCCTGAAGTCCTGCGCGCACTTCAAGGGTGATGTGTGAATCCACTCTTACATCCATGGGAAGTTAGATGGGAGATGAGAGAACCTGTGACTGCCCAGTCTCCAGGCTACCATGGACCTGGTGACTTGCAGCCCAGAGTGAGTTGGCTGGGGTTGGGTGGGGGGTAGAGGGGTGAGTGTGTGTCTCTGTGTGTGTGTGTGTGTGTTTGTGTGTGTGTGTGTGTGTGTGTGTGTGTGAGAGAGAGAAAGAGAGAGAGAGAGAGAGAGAGAGAGGAGAGTCAAGGCCAGAGAGGGATTGAGTGGGAGATGGAGACAGGGATGCCTCCTCACAGGCCAAGAGAGGCACAAGAGAGAAGGAGAGATGGATGAACAGGGACCCACAGAGACATCTGCTGCTCCGATGAGAGTGAAAGGGAGAGACAGGCAGAGAGAGAGATAGACTCAGGGGGACCCTCACGGAGGAAGGCGGTGGGGAAGGAGGTAGAGACACAGGAGGGACCTTGCGGAGGTGGTGCAAAGAGAGAAGGACCCAGGCAGAGACGCTCGATGGACTCTCCCACTCCCAGGATGTGGGTGTCAAGGTTCTGCTTGTGTGGCAGGAACGGGTGAGGGAGCGGGCCCCGCGGGTGGGCCCCGTGTTCTGGGGAAGGCGGGTGTCGCCCCCCCACACACCCCATCCTCCAGGCCGAGGGGTGGGGGGGTCGGTCTGGGTGCACATGGAGGGTCGTGGCCTGGACCTGGCTCGGCTCAGCGGGGTCTCATGGAGTGAGTGTCCTAGCGTCCCTGGGGAGAGCCAGGCCTGTGGGCCTTGTTGCAGGCGCTGGGCGCTGGTCGTCGGGAGGCCAGCCGCAGGCCTGAAGGGACAGCGACCGGCAGCCCAGGGCTGCGCCTGCGCCCTGGCCCGAGGGCCCGGGGGTCACGGCCTGTCTCTCGGGGCCACGCAAGTTAAAAGTGTGTGTGGGAAGGGGGCGCAAAAGCCTACAGCACCCGGTATTCCCAGGCGGTCTCCCATCCAAGTACTAACCAGGCCCGACCCTGCTTAGCTTCCGAGATCAGACGAGATCGGGCGCGTTCAGGGTGGTATGGCCGTAGACGGGGAGGGCCGCCCGGGGGCGCCTCAAGAGCCTGCTCCGGGTTCCACCCTTCAGTCCAGGGGACGGGAGGGGGGTGGAGGGGGGAAATCGGAGGGGGTGGTCGCAGGGGGCCTCCCTCGCCCGCCCCACAACAGCGCAGCCCAACCCAACTCAACTCAAGGCTGGGGGCTCTCACGCTCCGCTCCGACCTGACTCCACCGGGCAGCGGCCCAGGGGTCCTGGGAGACTGGGACTGGCTGAGTCCCGCCTCCAACACCGCCCCTCTCCACCTGGCTCCACCTACCGCGAGCCCCACCAAGCGCCCGCAGGGATCGCACCGCCGCGCCCCGGCCTGGCGTGGCCTGGCGTGGCCTGGCCTCCACCGCCGCTCCTCGCCAAGGCCCAGGCCTCCCGCGACCCCAACCCCCCCACGGACCCCCGGCCCCCCACCGCCACGCCCACCCCGCCTTTCGCCAGGCGGAGAAGCCCAGAAGCCCTGGCCGTTTCAGTGTCCCGCGCGCGCGAACCTAGCCTAGCCTAGCCCGGAGCCCAGAGAGCCAGGGGCGGAGAGGCAGGCGGGCACCCCCCTCGGACACCCCAGGGACCCTGACACAGGCCCAGCGCCCCAGGCGGAAATGCAGTCCGACTGGGCAATGGCCAGCCGCCGGCCACACACGTCCCCTGAGCGTGCCTGGCGAGTGGAGCCACGCACAGGGAGGGCAGGAGGGAGGAACACACTCAGGGACTCAGGGAAAACCGGGCAGAGGGTGGCCGGGGGCAGCGGCCCGCTGGCTCCCAGTCAGTCAGTCGCCCGGCCAGGCTCAGAAGTGCGCCGCTGGGGTCGTGCCTCGCCCTGAGTTTCGGGCCCACTCTGCAAAGCCACCGCAGTCACCCCCTTCGGACCCAATGCCAAGGTCGGAGGGCTCTGCGCCTTGTTGGTACCAGTCAACGACCAGCACGTGCACAGCACCGCCCTGAGGAAGGGCATAGACCCCTCTGTCCAGTGTCCAGGAAAGGACCGCCTGTGGAAGAAGCACCCTGATTCAAACCCCTGTGGGAGCTTAGTCGGCGGCCTCACCAGACGGAAAGCCCCCTCCCCTGCAAGCATTGCAGGGGGGAGAGGGGGGAGGGAGGGGAGCGGTGGTTGCGTTGCGGGGACACGCGCCCACCGGGTCGTCAGGCCCTGCGTCTTGTCCTGTCCTCTGCAGGTGGACCGGTGACCGCGACCAAGGGGCCTCTGCTTCCCTGTCCCCACCGGCCGGGCTTCAACTCCTCTTGGCACCTGGTCCTCCATGGCAACCCCCTGGCCCCGAACCGCTTGCCTGCTCTGAAGGCTGCTTCCTCCTCTTTCAGGAGCGCCTGCCCTCTTTTGCCATCTGCTCTCTTGCTTGGCTCTCAGCGCAGACTCCTAAGACCCTGTGGCCTCCTCGGCCCTCTCTCAGCCTCTGCTGAGCACACACCCTGAAGTCCTGCGCGCACTTCAAGGGTGATGTGTGAATCCACTCTTACATCCATGGGAAGTTAGATGGGAGATGAGAGAACCTGTGACTGCCCAGTCTCCAGGCTACCATGGACCTGGTGACTTGCAGCCCAGAGTGAGTTGGCTGGGGTTGGGTGGGGGGTAGAGGGGTGAGTGTGTGTCTCTGTGTGTGTGTGTGTGTTTGTGTGTGTGTGTGTGTGTGTGTGAGAGAGAGAGAGAGAGAGAGAGAGAGAGAGAGAGAGGAGAGTCAAGGCCAGAGAGGGATTGAGTGGGAGATGGAGACAGGGATGCCTCCTCACAGGCCAAGAGAGGCACAAGAGAGAAGGAGAGATGGATGAACAGGGACCCACAGAGACATCTGCTGCTCCGATGAGAGTGAAAGGGAGAGACAGGCAGAGAGAGAGATAGACTCAGGGGGACCCTCACGGAGGAAGGCGGTGGGGAAGGAGGTAGAGACACAGGAGGGACCTTGCGGAGGTGGTGCAAAGAGAGAAGGACCCAGGCAGAGACGCTCGATGGACTCTCCCACTCCCAGGATCTGGGTGTCAAGGTTCTGCTTGTGTGGCAGGAACGGGTGAGGGAGCGGGCCCCGCGGGTGGGCCCCGTGTTCTGGGGAAGGCGGGTGTCGCCCCCCCACACACCCCATCCTCCAGGCCGAGGGGTGGGGGGGTCGGTCTGGGTGCACATGGAGGGTCGTGGCCTGGACCTGGCTCGGCTCAGCGGGGTCTCATGGAGTGAGTGTCCTAGCGTCCCTGGGGAGAGCCAGGCCTGTGGGCCTTGTTGCAGGCGCTGGGCGCTGGTCGTCGGGAGGCCAGCCGCAGGCCTGAAGGGACAACGACCGGCAGCCCAGGGCTGCGCCTGCGCCCTGGCCCGAGGGCCCGGGGGTCACGGCCTGTCTCTCGGGGCCACGCAAGTTAAAAGTGTGTGTGGGAAGGGGGCGCAAAAGCCTACAGCACCCGGTATTCCCAGGCGGTCTCCCATCCAAGTACTAACCAGGCCCGACCCTGCTTAGCTTCCGAGATCAGACGAGATCGGGCGCGTTCAGGGTGGTATGGCCGTAGACGGGGAGGGCCGCCCGGGGGCGCCTCAAGAGCCTGCTCCGGGTTCCACCCTTCAGTCCAGGGGACGGGAGGGGGGTGGAGGGGGGAAATCGGAGGGGGTGGTCGCAGGGGGCCTCCCTCGCCCGCCCCACAACAGCGCAGCCCAACCCAACTCAACTCAAGGCTGGGGGCTCTCACGCTCCGCTCCGACCTGACTCCACCGGGCAGCGGCCCAGGGGTCCTGGGAGACTGGGACTGGCTGAGTCCCGCCTCCAACACCGCCCCTCTCCACCTGGCTCCACCTACCGCGAGCCCCACCAAGCGCCCGCAGGGATCGCACCGCCGCGCCCCGGCCTGGCGTGGCCTGGCGTGGCCTGGCCTCCACCGCCGCTCCTCGCCAAGGCCCAGGCCTCCCGCGACCCCAACCCCCCCACGGACCCCCGGCCCCCCACCGCCACGCCCACCCCGCCTTTCGCCAGGCGGAGAAGCCCAGAAGCCCTGGCCGTTTCAGTGTCCCGCGCGCGCGAACCTAGCCTAGCCTAGCCCGGAGCCCAGAGAGCCAGGGGCGGAGAGGCAGGCGGGCACCCCCCTCGGACACCCCAGGGACCCTGACACAGGCCCAGCGCCCCAGGCGGAAATGCAGTCCGACTGGGCAATGGCCAGCCGCCGGCCACACACGTCCCCTGAGCGTGCCTGGCGAGTGGAGCCACGCACAGGGAGGGCAGGAGGGAGGAACACACTCAGGGACTCAGGGAAAACCGGGCAGAGGGTGGCCGGGGGCAGCGGCCCGCTGGCTCCCAGTCAGTCAGTCGCCCGGCCAGGCTCAGAAGTGCGCCGCTGGGGTCGTGCCTCGCCCTGAGTTTCGGGCCCACTCTGCAAAGCCACCGCAGTCACCCCCTTCGGACCCAATGCCAAGGTCGGAGGGCTCTGCGCCTTGTTGGTACCAGTCAACGACCAGCACGTGCACAGCACCGCCCTGAGGAAGGGCATAGACCCCTCTGTCCAGTGTCCAGGAAAGGACCGCCTGTGGAAGAAGCACCCTGATTCAAACCCCTGTGGGAGCTTAGTCGGCGGCCTCACCAGACGGAAAGCCCCCTCCCCTGCAAGCATTGCAGGGGGGAGAGGGGGGAGGGAGGGGAGCGGTGGTTGCGTTGCGGGGACACGCGCCCACCGGGTCGTCAGGCCCTGCGTCTTGTCCTGTCCTCTGCAGGTGGACCGGTGACCGCGACCAAGGGGCCTCTGCTTCCCTGTCCCCACCGGCCGGGCTTCAACTCCTCTTGGCACCTGGTCCTCCATGGCAACCCCCTGGCCCCGAACCGCTTGCCTGCTCTGAAGGCTGCTTCCTCCTCTTTCAGGAGCGCCTGCCCTCTTTTGCCATCTGCTCTCTTGCTTGGCTCTCAGCGCAGACTCCTAAGACCCTGTGGCCTCCTCGGCCCTCTCTCAGCCTCTGCTGAGCACACACCCTGAAGTCCTGCGCGCACTTCAAGGGTGATGTGTGAATCCACTCTTACATCCATGGG
>NW_027288387.1:0-15000 GCF_047511675.1 Marmota flaviventris | reverse complement strand
GTCCTGCGCGCACTTCAAGGGTGATGTGTGAATCCACTCTTACATCCATGGGAAGTTAGATGGGAGATGAGAGAACCTGTGACTGCCCAGTCTCCAGGCTACCATGGACCTGGTGACTTGCAGCCCAGAGTGAGTTGGCTGGGGTTGGGTGGGGGGTAGAGGGGTGAGTGTGTGTCTCTGTGTGTGTGTGTGTGTGTTTGTGTGTGTGTGTGTGTGTGTGTGTGTGAGAGAGAGAAAGAGAGAGAGAGAGAGAGAGAGAGGAGAGTCAAGGCCAGAGAGGGATTGAGTGGGAGATGGAGACAGGGATGCCTCCTCACAGGCCAAGAGAGGCACAAGAGAGAAGGAGAGATGGATGAACAGGGACCCACAGAGACATCTGCTGCTCCGATGAGAGTGAAAGGGAGAGACAGGCAGAGAGAGAGATAGACTCAGGGGGACCCTCACGGAGGAAGGCGGTGGGGAAGGAGGTAGAGACACAGGAGGGACCTTGCGGAGGTGGTGCAAAGAGAGAAGGACCCAGGCAGAGACGCTCGATGGACTCTCCCACTCCCAGGATGTGGGTGTCAAGGTTCTGCTTGTGTGGCAGGAACGGGTGAGGGAGCGGGCCCCGCGGGTGGGCCCCGTGTTCTGGGGAAGGCGGGTGTCGCCCCCCCACACACCCCATCCTCCAGGCCGAGGGGTGGGGGGGTCGGTCTGGGTGCACATGGAGGGTCGTGGCCTGGACCTGGCTCGGCTCAGCGGGGTCTCATGGAGTGAGTGTCCTAGCGTCCCTGGGGAGAGCCAGGCCTGTGGGCCTTGTTGCAGGCGCTGGGCGCTGGTCGTCGGGAGGCCAGCCGCAGGCCTGAAGGGACAGCGACCGGCAGCCCAGGGCTGCGCCTGCGCCCTGGCCCGAGGGCCCGGGGGTCACGGCCTGTCTCTCGGGGCCACGCAAGTTAAAAGTGTGTGTGGGAAGGGGGCGCAAAAGCCTACAGCACCCGGTATTCCCAGGCGGTCTCCCATCCAAGTACTAACCAGGCCCGACCCTGCTTAGCTTCCGAGATCAGACGAGATCGGGCGCGTTCAGGGTGGTATGGCCGTAGACGGGGAGGGCCGCCCGGGGGCGCCTCAAGAGCCTGCTCCGGGTTCCACCCTTCAGTCCAGGGGACGGGAGGGGAGTGGAGGGGGGAAATCGGAGGGGGTGGTCGCAGGGGGCCTCCCTCGCCCGCCCCACAACAGCGCAGCCCAACCCAACTCAACTCAAGGCTGGGGGCTCTCACGCTCCGCTCCGACCTGACTCCACCGGGCAGCGGCCCAGGGGTCCTGGGAGACTGGGACTGGCTGAGTCCCGCCTCCAACACCGCCCCTCTCCACCTGGCTCCACCTACCGCGAGCCCCACCAAGCGCCCGCAGGGATCGCACCGCCGCGCCCCGGCCTGGCGTGGCCTGGCGTGGCCTGGCCTCCACCGCCGCTCCTCGCCAAGGCCCAGGCCTCCCGCGACCCCAACCCCCCCACGGACCCCCGGCCCCCCACCGCCACGCCCACCCCGCCTTTCGCCAGGCGGAGAAGCCCAGAAGCCCTGGCCGTTTCAGTGTCCCGCGCGCGCGAACCTAGCCTAGCCTAGCCCGGAGCCCAGAGAGCCAGGGGCGGAGAGGCAGGCGGGCACCCCCCTCGGACACCCCAGGGACCCTGACACAGGCCCAGCGCCCCAGGCGGAAATGCAGTCCGACTGGGCAATGGCCAGCCGCCGGCCACACACGTCCCCTGAGCGTGCCTGGCGAGTGGAGCCACGCACAGGGAGGGCAGGAGGGAGGAACACACTCAGGGACTCAGGGAAAACCGGGCAGAGGGTGGCCGGGGGCAGCGGCCCGCTGGCTCCCAGTCAGTCAGTCGCCCGGCCAGGCTCAGAAGTGCGCCGCTGGGGTCGTGCCTCGCCCTGAGTTTCGGGCCCACTCTGCAAAGCCACCGCAGTCACCCCCTTCGGACCCAATGCCAAGGTCGGAGGGCTCTGCGCCTTGTTGGTACCAGTCAACGACCAGCACGTGCACAGCACCGCCCTGAGGAAGGGCATAGACCCCTCTGTCCAGTGTCCAGGAAAGGACCGCCTGTGGAAGAAGCACCCTGATTCAAACCCCTGTGGGAGCTTAGTCGGCGGCCTCACCAGACGGAAAGCCCCCTCCCCTGCAAGCATTGCAGGGGGGAGAGGGGGGAGGGAGGGGAGCGGTGGTTGCGTTGCGGGGACACGCGCCCACCGGGTCGTCAGGCCCTGCGTCTTGTCCTGTCCTCTGCAGGTGGACCGGTGACCGCGACCAAGGGGCCTCTGCTTCCCTGTCCCCACCGGCCGGGCTTCAACTCCTCTTGGCACCTGGTCCTCCATGGCAACCCCCTGGCCCCGAACCGCTTGCCTGCTCTGAAGGCTGCTTCCTCCTCTTTCAGGAGCGCCTGCCCTCTTTTGCCATCTGCTCTCTTGCTTGGCTCTCAGCGCAGACTCCTAAGACCCTGTGGCCTCCTCGGCCCTCTCTCAGCCTCTGCTGAGCACACACCCTGAAGTCCTGCGCGCACTTCAAGGGTGATGTGTGAATCCACTCTTACATCCATGGGAAGTTAGATGGGAGATGAGAGAACCTGTGACTGCCCAGTCTCCAGGCTACCATGGACCTGGTGACTTGCAGCCCAGAGTGAGTTGGCTGGGGTTGGGTGGGGGGTAGAGGGGTGAGTGTGTGTCTCTGTGTGTGTGTGTGTGTTTGTGTGTGTGTGTGTGTGTGTGTGAGAGAGAGAGAGAGAGAGAGAGAGAGAGAGAGAGAGGAGAGTCAAGGCCAGAGAGGGATTGAGTGGGAGATGGAGACAGGGATGCCTCCTCACAGGCCAAGAGAGGCACAAGAGAGAAGGAGAGATGGATGAACAGGGACCCACAGAGACATCTGCTGCTCCGATGAGAGTGAAAGGGAGAGACAGGCAGAGAGAGAGATAGACTCAGGGGGACCCTCACGGAGGAAGGCGGTGGGGAAGGAGGTAGAGACACAGGAGGGACCTTGCGGAGGTGGTGCAAAGAGAGAAGGACCCAGGCAGAGACGCTCGATGGACTCTCCCACTCCCAGGATGTGGGTGTCAAGGTTCTGCTTGTGTGGCAGGAACGGGTGAGGGAGCGGGCCCCGCGGGTGGGCCCCGTGTTCTGGGGAAGGCGGGTGTCGCCCCCCCACACACCCCATCCTCCAGGCCGAGGGGTGGGGGGGTCGGTCTGGGTGCACATGGAGGGTCGTGGCCTGGACCTGGCTCGGCTCAGCGGGGTCTCATGGAGTGAGTGTCCTAGCGTCCCTGGGGAGAGCCAGGCCTGTGGGCCTTGTTGCAGGCGCTGGGCGCTGGTCGTCGGGAGGCCAGCCGCAGGCCTGAAGGGACAGCGACCGGCAGCCCAGGGCTGCGCCTGCGCCCTGGCCCGAGGGCCCGGGGGTCACGGCCTGTCTCTCGGGGCCACGCAAGTTAAAAGTGTGTGTGGGAAGGGGGCGCAAAAGCCTACAGCACCCGGTATTCCCAGGCGGTCTCCCATCCAAGTACTAACCAGGCCCGACCCTGCTTAGCTTCCGAGATCAGACGAGATCGGGCGCGTTCAGGGTGGTATGGCCGTAGACGGGGAGGGCCGCCCGGGGGCGCCTCAAGAGCCTGCTCCGGGTTCCACCCTTCAGTCCAGGGGACGGGAGGGGAGTGGAGGGGGGAAATCGGAGGGGGTGGTCGCAGGGGGCCTCCCTCGCCCGCCCCACAACAGCGCAGCCCAACCCAACTCAACTCAAGGCTGGGGGCTCTCACGCTCCGCTCCGACCTGACTCCACCGGGCAGCGGCCCAGGGGTCCTGGGAGACTGGGACTGGCTGAGTCCCGCCTCCAACACCGCCCCTCTCCACCTGGCTCCACCTACCGCGAGCCCCACCAAGCGCCCGCAGGGATCGCACCGCCGCGCCCCGGCCTGGCGTGGCCTGGCGTGGCCTGGCCTCCACCGCCGCTCCTCGCCAAGGCCCAGGCCTCCCGCGACCCCAACCCCCCCACGGACCCCCGGCCCCCCACCGCCACGCCCACCCCGCCTTTCGCCAGGCGGAGAAGCCCAGAAGCCCTGGCCGTTTCAGTGTCCCGCGCGCGCGAACCTAGCCTAGCCTAGCCCGGAGCCCAGAGAGCCAGGGGCGGAGAGGCAGGCGGGCACCCCCCTCGGACACCCCAGGGACCCTGACACAGGCCCAGCGCCCCAGGCGGAAATGCAGTCCGACTGGGCAATGGCCAGCCGCCGGCCACACACGTCCCCTGAGCGTGCCTGGCGAGTGGAGCCACGCACAGGGAGGGCAGGAGGGAGGAACACACTCAGGGACTCAGGGAAAACCGGGCAGAGGGTGGCCGGGGGCAGCGGCCCGCTGGCTCCCAGTCAGTCAGTCGCCCGGCCAGGCTCAGAAGTGCGCCGCTGGGGTCGTGCCTCGCCCTGAGTTTCGGGCCCACTCTGCAAAGCCACCGCAGTCACCCCCTTCGGACCCAATGCCAAGGTCGGAGGGCTCTGCGCCTTGTTGGTACCAGTCAACGACCAGCACGTGCACAGCACCGCCCTGAGGAAGGGCATAGACCCCTCTGTCCAGTGTCCAGGAAAGGACCGCCTGTGGAAGAAGCACCCTGATTCAAACCCCTGTGGGAGCTTAGTCGGCGGCCTCACCAGACGGAAAGCCCCCTCCCCTGCAAGCATTGCAGGGGGGAGAGGGGGGAGGGAGGGGAGCGGTGGTTGCGTTGCGGGGACACGCGCCCACCGGGTCGTCAGGCCCTGCGTCTTGTCCTGTCCTCTGCAGGTGGACCGGTGACCGCGACCAAGGGGCCTCTGCTTCCCTGTCCCCACCGGCCGGGCTTCAACTCCTCTTGGCACCTGGTCCTCCATGGCAACCCCCTGGCCCCGAACCGCTTGCCTGCTCTGAAGGCTGCTTCCTCCTCTTTCAGGAGCGCCTGCCCTCTTTTGCCATCTGCTCTCTTGCTTGGCTCTCAGCGCAGACTCCTAAGACCCTGTGGCCTCCTCGGCCCTCTCTCAGCCTCTGCTGAGCACACACCCTGAAGTCCTGCGCGCACTTCAAGGGTGATGTGTGAATCCACTCTTACATCCATGGGAAGTTAGATGGGAGATGAGAGAACCTGTGACTGCCCAGTCTCCAGGCTACCATGGACCTGGTGACTTGCAGCCCAGAGTGAGTTGGCTGGGGTTGGGTGGGGGGTAGAGGGGTGAGTGTGTGTCTCTGTGTGTGTGTGTGTGTTTGTGTGTGTGTGTGTGTGTGTGTGAGAGAGAGAGAGAGAGAGAGAGAGAGAGAGAGAGGAGAGTCAAGGCCAGAGAGGGATTGAGTGGGAGATGGAGACAGGGATGCCTCCTCACAGGCCAAGAGAGGCACAAGAGAGAAGGAGAGATGGATGAACAGGGACCCACAGAGACATCTGCTGCTCCGATGAGAGTGAAAGGGAGAGACAGGCAGAGAGAGAGATAGACTCAGGGGGACCCTCACGGAGGAAGGCGGTGGGGAAGGAGGTAGAGACACAGGAGGGACCTTGCGGAGGTGGTGCAAAGAGAGAAGGACCCAGGCAGAGACGCTCGATGGACTCTCCCACTCCCAGGATGTGGGTGTCAAGGTTCTGCTTGTGTGGCAGGAACGGGTGAGGGAGCGGGCCCCGCGGGTGGGCCCCGTGTTCTGGGGAAGGCGGGTGTCGCCCCCCCACACACCCCATCCTCCAGGCCGAGGGGTGGGGGGGTCGGTCTGGGTGCACATGGAGGGTCGTGGCCTGGACCTGGCTCGGCTCAGCGGGGTCTCATGGAGTGAGTGTCCTAGCGTCCCTGGGGAGAGCCAGGCCTGTGGGCCTTGTTGCAGGCGCTGGGCGCTGGTCGTCGGGAGGCCAGCCGCAGGCCTGAAGGGACAGCGACCGGCAGCCCAGGGCTGCGCCTGCGCCCTGGCCCGAGGGCCCGGGGGTCACGGCCTGTCTCTCGGGGCCACGCAAGTTAAAAGTGTGTGTGGGAAGGGGGCGCAAAAGCCTACAGCACCCGGTATTCCCAGGCGGTCTCCCATCCAAGTACTAACCAGGCCCGACCCTGCTTAGCTTCCGAGATCAGACGAGATCGGGCGCGTTCAGGGTGGTATGGCCGTAGACGGGGAGGGCCGCCCGGGGGCGCCTCAAGAGCCTGCTCCGGGTTCCACCCTTCAGTCCAGGGGACGGGAGGGGGGTGGAGGGGGGAAATCGGAGGGGGTGGTCGCAGGGGGCCTCCCTCGCCCGCCCCACAACAGCGCAGCCCAACCCAACTCAACTCAAGGCTGGGGGCTCTCACGCTCCGCTCCGACCTGACTCCACCGGGCAGCGGCCCAGGGGTCCTGGGAGACTGGGACTGGCTGAGTCCCGCCTCCAACACCGCCCCTCTCCACCTGGCTCCACCTACCGCGAGCCCCACCAAGCGCCCGCAGGGATCGCACCGCCGCGCCCCGGCCTGGCGTGGCCTGGCGTGGCCTGGCCTCCACCGCCGCTCCTCGCCAAGGCCCAGGCCTCCCGCGACCCCAACCCCCCCACGGACCCCCGGCCCCCCACCGCCACGCCCACCCCGCCTTTCGCCAGGCGGAGAAGCCCAGAAGCCCTGGCCGTTTCAGTGTCCCGCGCGCGCGAACCTAGCCTAGCCTAGCCCGGAGCCCAGAGAGCCAGGGGCGGAGAGGCAGGCGGGCACCCCCCTCGGACACCCCAGGGACCCTGACACAGGCCCAGCGCCCCAGGCGGAAATGCAGTCCGACTGGGCAATGGCCAGCCGCCGGCCACACACGTCCCCTGAGCGTGCCTGGCGAGTGGAGCCACGCACAGGGAGGGCAGGAGGGAGGAACACACTCAGGGACTCAGGGAAAACCGGGCAGAGGGTGGCCGGGGGCAGCGGCCCGCTGGCTCCCAGTCAGTCAGTCGCCCGGCCAGGCTCAGAAGTGCGCCGCTGGGGTCGTGCCTCGCCCTGAGTTTCGGGCCCACTCTGCAAAGCCACCGCAGTCACCCCCTTCGGACCCAATGCCAAGGTCGGAGGGCTCTGCGCCTTGTTGGTACCAGTCAACGACCAGCACGTGCACAGCACCGCCCTGAGGAAGGGCATAGACCCCTCTGTCCAGTGTCCAGGAAAGGACCGCCTGTGGAAGAAGCACCCTGATTCAAACCCCTGTGGGAGCTTAGTCGGCGGCCTCACCAGACGGAAAGCCCCCTCCCCTGCAAGCATTGCAGGGGGGAGAGGGGGGAGGGAGGGGAGCGGTGGTTGCGTTGCGGGGACACGCGCCCACCGGGTCGTCAGGCCCTGCGTCTTGTCCTGTCCTCTGCAGGTGGACCGGTGACCGCGACCAAGGGGCCTCTGCTTCCCTGTCCCCACCGGCCGGGCTTCAACTCCTCTTGGCACCTGGTCCTCCATGGCAACCCCCTGGCCCCGAACCGCTTGCCTGCTCTGAAGGCTGCTTCCTCCTCTTTCAGGAGCGCCTGCCCTCTTTTGCCATCTGCTCTCTTGCTTGGCTCTCAGCGCAGACTCCTAAGACCCTGTGGCCTCCTCGGCCCTCTCTCAGCCTCTGCTGAGCACACACCCTGAAGTCCTGCGCGCACTTCAAGGGTGATGTGTGAATCCACTCTTACATCCATGGGAAGTTAGATGGGAGATGAGAGAACCTGTGACTGCCCAGTCTCCAGGCTACCATGGACCTGGTGACTTGCAGCCCAGAGTGAGTTGGCTGGGGTTGGGTGGGGGGTAGAGGGGTGAGTGTGTGTCTCTGTGTGTGTGTGTGTGTTTGTGTGTGTGTGTGTGTGTGTGTGAGAGAGAGAGAGAGAGAGAGAGAGAGAGAGAGAGAGGAGAGTCAAGGCCAGAGAGGGATTGAGTGGGAGATGGAGACAGGGATGCCTCCTCACAGGCCAAGAGAGGCACAAGAGAGAAGGAGAGATGGATGAACAGGGACCCACAGAGACATCTGCTGCTCCGATGAGAGTGAAAGGGAGAGACAGGCAGAGAGAGAGATAGACTCAGGGGGACCCTCACGGAGGAAGGCGGTGGGGAAGGAGGTAGAGACACAGGAGGGACCTTGCGGAGGTGGTGCAAAGAGAGAAGGACCCAGGCAGAGACGCTCGATGGACTCTCCCACTCCCAGGATGTGGGTGTCAAGGTTCTGCTTGTGTGGCAGGAACGGGTGAGGGAGCGGGCCCCGCGGGTGGGCCCCGTGTTCTGGGGAAGGCGGGTGTCGCCCCCCCACACACCCCATCCTCCAGGCCGAGGGGTGGGGGGGTCGGTCTGGGTGCACATGGAGGGTCGTGGCCTGGACCTGGCTCGGCTCAGCGGGGTCTCATGGAGTGAGTGTCCTAGCGTCCCTGGGGAGAGCCAGGCCTGTGGGCCTTGTTGCAGGCGCTGGGCGCTGGTCGTCGGGAGGCCAGCCGCAGGCCTGAAGGGACAGCGACCGGCAGCCCAGGGCTGCGCCTGCGCCCTGGCCCGAGGGCCCGGGGGTCACGGCCTGTCTCTCGGGGCCACGCAAGTTAAAAGTGTGTGTGGGAAGGGGGCGCAAAAGCCTACAGCACCCGGTATTCCCAGGCGGTCTCCCATCCAAGTACTAACCAGGCCCGACCCTGCTTAGCTTCCGAGATCAGACGAGATCGGGCGCGTTCAGGGTGGTATGGCCGTAGACGGGGAGGGCCGCCCGGGGGCGCCTCAAGAGCCTGCTCCGGGTTCCACCCTTCAGTCCAGGGGACGGGAGGGGGGTGGAGGGGGGAAATCGGAGGGGGTGGTCGCAGGGGGCCTCCCTCGCCCGCCCCACAACAGCGCAGCCCAACCCAACTCAACTCAAGGCTGGGGGCTCTCACGCTCCGCTCCGACCTGACTCCACCGGGCAGCGGCCCAGGGGTCCTGGGAGACTGGGACTGGCTGAGTCCCGCCTCCAACACCGCCCCTCTCCACCTGGCTCCACCTACCGCGAGCCCCACCAAGCGCCCGCAGGGATCGCACCGCCGCGCCCCGGCCTGGCGTGGCCTGGCGTGGCCTGGCCTCCACCGCCGCTCCTCGCCAAGGCCCAGGCCTCCCGCGACCCCAACCCCCCCACGGACCCCCGGCCCCCCACCGCCACGCCCACCCCGCCTTTCGCCAGGCGGAGAAGCCCAGAAGCCCTGGCCGTTTCAGTGTCCCGCGCGCGCGAACCTAGCCTAGCCTAGCCCGGAGCCCAGAGAGCCAGGGGCGGAGAGGCAGGCGGGCACCCCCCTCGGACACCCCAGGGACCCTGACACAGGCCCAGCGCCCCAGGCGGAAATGCAGTCCGACTGGGCAATGGCCAGCCGCCGGCCACACACGTCCCCTGAGCGTGCCTGGCGAGTGGAGCCACGCACAGGGAGGGCAGGAGGGAGGAACACACTCAGGGACTCAGGGAAAACCGGGCAGAGGGTGGCCGGGGGCAGCGGCCCGCTGGCTCCCAGTCAGTCAGTCGCCCGGCCAGGCTCAGAAGTGCGCCGCTGGGGTCGTGCCTCGCCCTGAGTTTCGGGCCCACTCTGCAAAGCCACCGCAGTCACCCCCTTCGGACCCAATGCCAAGGTCGGAGGGCTCTGCGCCTTGTTGGTACCAGTCAACGACCAGCACGTGCACAGCACCGCCCTGAGGAAGGGCATAGACCCCTCTGTCCAGTGTCCAGGAAAGGACCGCCTGTGGAAGAAGCACCCTGATTCAAACCCCTGTGGGAGCTTAGTCGGCGGCCTCACCAGACGGAAAGCCCCCTCCCCTGCAAGGCATTGCAGGGGGGAGAGGGGGGAGGGAGGGGAGCGGTGGTTGCGTTGCGGGGACACGCGCCCACCGGGTCGTCAGGCCCCTGCGTCTTGTCCTGTCCTCTGCAGGTGGACCGGTGACCGCGACCAAGGGGCCTCTGCTTCCCTGTCCCCACCGGCCGGGCTTCAACTCCTCTGGCACCTGGTCCTCCCATGGCAACCCCCTGGCCCCGAACCGCTTGCCTGCTCTGAAGGCTGCTTCCTCCTCTTTCAGGAGCGCCTGCCCTCTTTTGCCATCTGCTCTCTTGCTTGGCTCTCAGCGCAGACTCCTAAGACCCTGTGGCCTCCTCGGCCCTCTCTCAGCCTCTGCTGAGCACACACCCTGAAGTCCTGCGCGCACTTCAAGGGTGATGTGTGAATCCACTCTTACATCCATGGGAAGTTAGATGGGAGATGAGAGAACCTGTGACTGCCCAGTCTCCAGGCTACCATGGACCTGGTGACTTGCAGCCCAGAGTGAGTTGGCTGGGGTTGGGTGGGGGGTAGAGGGGTGAGTGTGTGTCTCTGTGTGTGTGTGTGTGTTTGTGTGTGTGTGTGTGTGTGTGTGAGAGAGAGAGAGAGAGAGAGAGAGAGAGAGAGAGAGGAGAGTCAAGGCCAGAGAGGGATTGAGTGGGAGATGGAGACAGGGATGCCTCCTCACAGGCCAAGAGAGGCACAAGAGAGAAGGAGAGATGGATGAACAGGGACCCACAGAGACATCTGCTGCTCCGATGAGAGTGAAAGGGAGAGACAGGCAGAGAGAGAGATAGACTCAGGGGGACCCTCACGGAGGAAGGCGGTGGGGAAGGAGGTAGAGACACAGGAGGGACCTTGCGGAGGTGGTGCAAAGAGAGAAGGACCCAGGCAGAGACGCTCGATGGACTCTCCCACTCCCAGGATGTGGGTGTCAAGGTTCTGCTTGTGTGGCAGGAACGGGTGAGGGAGCGGGCCCGCGGGTGGGCCCCGTGTTCTGGGGAAGGCGGGTGTCGCCCCCCCACACACCCCATCCTCCCAGGCCGAGGGGTGGGGGGGTCGGTCTGGGTGCACATGGAGGGTCGTGGCCTGGACCTGGCTCGGCTCAGCGGGGTCTCATGGAGTGAGTGTCCTAGCGTCCCTGGGGAGAGCCAGGCCTGTGGGCCTTGTTGCAGGCGCTGGGCGCTGGTCGTCGGGAGGCCACCGCAGGCCTGAAGGGACAGCGACCGCAGCCCAGGGCTGCGCCTGCGCCCTGGCCCGAGGGCCCGGGGGTCACGGCCTGTCTCTCGGGGCCACGCAAGTTAAAAGTGTGTGTGGGAAGGGGGCGCAAAAGCCTACAGCACCCGGTATTCCCAGGCGGTCTCCCATCCAAGTACTAACCAGGCCCGACCCTGCTTAGCTTCCGAGATCAGACGAGATCGGGCGCGTTCAGGGTGGTATGGCCGTAGACGGGGAGGGCCGCCCGGGGGCGCCTCAAGAGCCTGCTCCGGGTTCCACCCTTCAGTCCAGGGGACGGGAGGGGGGTGGAGGGGGAAATCGGAGGGGGTGGTCGCAGGGGGCCTCCCTCGCCCGCCCCACAACAGCGGCAGCCCAACCCAACTCAACTCAAGGCTGGGGGCTCTCACGCTCCGCTCCGACCTGACTCCACCGGGCAGCGGCCCAGGGGTCCTGGGAGACTGGGACTGGCTGAGTCCCGCCTCCAACACCGCCCCTCTCCACCTGGCTCCACCTACCGCGAGCCCCACCAAGCGCCCGCAGGGATCGCACCGCCGCGCCCCGGCCTGGCGTGGCCTGGCGTGGCCTGGCCTCCACCGCCGCTCCTCGCCAAGGCCCAGGCCTCCCGCGACCCCAACCCCCCACGGACCCCCGGCCCCCCACCGCCACGCCCACCCCGCCTTTCGCCAGGCGGAGAAGCCCAGAAGCCCTGGCCGTTTCAGTGTCCCGCGCGCGCGAACCTAGCCTAGCCTAGCCCGGAGCCCAGAGAGCCAGGGGCGGAGAGGCAGGCGGGCACCCCCCTCGGACACCCCAGGGACCCTGACACAGGCCCAGCGCCCCAGGCGGAAATGCAGTCCGACTGGGCAATGGCCAGCCGCCGGCCACACACGTCCCCTGAGCGTGCCTGGCGGTGGAGCCACGCACAGGGAGGGCAGGAGGGAGGAACACACTCAGGGACTCAGGGAAAACCGGGCAGAGGGTGGCCGGGGGCAGCGGCCCGCTGGCTCCCAGTCAGTCAGTCGCCCGGCCAGCTCAGAAGTGCGCCGCTGGGTCGTGCCTCGCCCTGAGTTTCGGGCCCACTCTGCAAAGCCACCGCAGTCACCCCCTTCGGACCCAATGCCAAGGTCGGAGGGCTCTGCGCCTTGTTGGTACCAGTCAACGACCAGCACGTGCACAGCACCGCCCTGAGGAAGGGCATAGACCCCTCTGTCCAGTGTCCAGGAAAGGACCGCCTGTGGAAGAAGCACCCTGAATTCAAACCCCTGTGGGAGCTTAGTCGGCGGCCTCACCAGACGGAAAGCCCCCTTCCCTGCAAGCATTGCAGGGGGGAGAGGGGGGAGGGAGGGGAGCGGTGGTTGCGTTGCGGGGACACGCGCCCACCGGGTCGTCAGGCCCTGCGTCTTGTCCTGTCCTCTGCCAGGTGGACCGGTGACCGCGACCAAGGGGCCTCTGCTTCCCTGTCCCCACCGGCCGGGCTTCAACTCCTCTTGGCACCTGGTCCTCCATGGCAACCCCCTGGCCCCGAACCGCTTGCCTGCTCTGAAGGCTGCTTCCTCCTCTTTCAGGAGCGCCTGCCCTCTTTTGCCATCTGCTCTCTGCTTGGCTCTCAGCGCAGACTCCTAAGACCCTGTGGCCTCCTCGGCCCCTCTCTCAGCCTCTGCTGAGCACACACCCTGAAGTCCTGCGCGCACTTCAAGGGTGATGTGTGAATCCACTCTTACATCCATGGGAAGTTAGATGGGAGATGAGAGAACCTGTGACTTGCCCAGTCTCCAGGCTACCATGGACCTGGTGACTTGCAGCCCAGAGTGAGTTGGCTGGGGTTGGGTGGGGGGTAGAGGGGTGAGTGTGTGTCTCTGTGTGTGTGTGTGTGTTTGTGTGTGTGTGTGTGTGTGGAGAGAGAGAGAGAGAGAGAGAGAGAGGAGAGAGAGAGAGAGAGGAGTCAAGGCCAGAGAGGGATTGAGTGGGAGATGGAGACAGGGATGCCTCCTCACAGGCCAAGAGAGGCACAAGAGAGAAGGAGAGATGGATGAACAGGGACCCACAGAGACATCTGCTGCTCCGATGAGAGTGAAAGGGAGAGACAGGCAGAGAGAGAGATAGACTCAGGGGGACCCTCACGGAGGAAGGCGGTGGGGAAGGAGGTAGAGACACAGGAGGGACCTTGCGGAGGTGGTGCAAAGAGAGAAGGACCCAGGCAGAGACGCTCGATGGACTCTCCCACTCCCAGGATGTGGGTGTCAAGGTTCTGCTTGTGTGGCAGGAACGGGTGAGGGAGCGGGCCCCGCGGGTGGGCCCCGTGTTCTGGGGAAGGCGGGTGTCGCCCCCCCACACACCCCATCCTCCAGGCCGAGGGGTGGGGGGGTCGGTCTGGGTGCACATGGAGGGTCGTGGCCTGGACCTGGCTCGGCTCAGCGGGGTCTCATGGAGTGAGTGTCCTAGCGTCCCTGGGGAGAGCCAGGCCTGTGGGCCTTGTTGCAGGCGCTGGGCGCTGGTCGTCGGGAGGCCAGCCGCAGGCCTGAAGGGACAGCGACCGGCAGCCCAGGGCTGCGCCTGCGCCCTGGCCCGAGGGCCCGGGGGTCACGGCCTGTCTCTCGGGGCCACGCAAGTTAAAAGTGTGTGTGGGAAGGGGGCGCAAAAGCCTACAGCACCCGGTATTCCCAGGCGGTCTCCCATCCAAGTACTAACCAGGCCCGACCCTGCTTAGCTTCCGAGATCAGACGAGATCGGGCGCGTTCAGGGTGGTATGGCCGTAGGCGGGGAGGGCCGCCCGGGGGCGCCTCAAGAGCCTGCTCCGGGTTCCACCCTTCAGTCCAGGGGACGGGAGGGGGGTGGAGGGGGGAAATCGGAGGGGGTGGTCGCAGGGGGCCTCCCTCGCCCGCCCCACAACAGCGCAGCCCAACCCAACTCAACTCAAGGCTGGGGGCTCTCACGCTCCGCTCCGACCTGACTCCACCGGGCAGCGGCCCAGGGGTCCTGGGAGACTGGGACTGGCTGAGTCCCGCCTCCAACACCGCCCCTCTCCACCTGGCTCCACCTACCGCGAGCCCCACCAAGCGCCCGCAGGGATCGCACCGCCCCGCCCCGGCCTGGCGTGGCCTGGCGTGGCCTGGCCTCCACCGCCGCTCCTCGCCAAGGCCCAGGCCTCCCGCGACCCCAACCCCCCCACGGACCCCCGGCCCCCCACCGCCACGCCCACCCCGCCTTTCGCCAGGCGGAGAAGCCCAGAAGCCCTGGCCGTTTCAGTGTCCCGCGCGCGCGAACCTAGCCTAGCCTAGCCCGGAGCCCAGAGAGCCAGGGGCGGAGAGGCAGGCGGGCACCCCCCTCGGACACCCCAGGGACCCTGACACAGGCCCAGCGCCCCAGGCGGAAATGCAGTCCGACTGGGCAATGGCCAGCCGCCGGCCACACACGTCCCCTGAGCGTGCCTGGCGAGTGGAGCCACGCACAGGGAGGGCAGGAGGGAGGAACACACTCAGGGACTCAGGGAAAACCGGGCAGAGGGTGGCCGGGGGCAGCGGCCCGCTGGCTCCCAGTCAGTCAGTCGCCCGGCCAGGCTCAGAAGTGCGCCGCTGGGGTCGTGCCTCGCCCTGAGTTTCGGGCCCACTCTGCAAAGCCACCGCAGTCACCCCCTTCGGACCCAATGCCAAGGTCGGAGGGCTCTGCGCCTTGTTGGTACCAGTCAACGACCAGCACGTGCACAGCACCGCCCTGAGGAAGGGCATAGACCCCTCTGTCCAGTGTCCAGGAAAGGACCGCCTGTGGAAGAAGCACCCTGATTCAAACCCCTGTGGGAGCTTAGTCGGCGGCCTCACCAGACGGAAAGCCCCCTCCCCTGCAAGCATTGCAGGGGGGAGAGGGGGGAGGGAGGGGAGCGGTGGTTGCGTTGCGGGGACACGCGCCCACCGGGTCGTCAGGCCCTGCGTCTTGTCCTGTCCTCTGCAGGTGGACCGGTGACCGCGACCAAGGGGCCTCTGCTTCCCTGTCCCCACCGGCCGGGCTTCAACTCCTCTTGGCACCTGGTCCTCCATGGCAACCCCCTGGCCCCGAACCGCTTGCCTGCTCTGA
>NW_027288386.1:0-34072 GCF_047511675.1 Marmota flaviventris | reverse complement strand
AAAACATTTTTCTCCACCAACAATCATTGCTGATGCTTGGCGGTAATGATCAGTACCCAAATCCCAATTGGCTCCCCCAAATTTCGTTCTTCTAGGTTGAAGCGTTCGTTTGCAGTAACAGTTGAATATTTACGTTTCACTCTGTTTTCTGCTATATTGATAGATGTAGTTGGAACCCTAAATCAAACACGGTTTTTGCTAGCTGTTTGAAACTACACACAATAAAGTTCTTCTCAGTGCTCTCTCTATGCTTTGTTTCCTCTTGAAGTAGCCTAGGTAGAGACTGGGGAAAATCACTTGTATTTTGAAAACCTTTGATAAGTTTCCCCAAAACCACGAGTTTCCTGAAATCTCAGAAAACAGTTTTTCACCAATCTTGCTGATACTTGAAGGTAAGAATCAGTACACAAATACCACTTCGTCCCCCAAATTTCATTCCTCTAGGTGGAAGCGTTCGTTTGCAGTAACAGTTGAATATTTACGTTTCACTCTGTTTTCTGCTATATTGATAGATGTAGTTGGAACCCTAAATCAAACACGGTTTTTGCTAGCTGTTTGAAACTACACACAATAAAGTTCTTCTCAGTGCTCTCTCTATGCTTTGTTTCCTCTTGAAGTAGCCTAGGTAGAGACTGGGGAAAATCACTTGTATTTGAAAACCTTTGATAAGTTTCCCCAAAACCACGAGTTTCCTGAAATCTCAGAAAACAGTTTTTCACCCAATCTTGCTGATACTTTGGCAATGTAAAGAATCAGTACACAAATACCACTTCGTCCCCCAAATTTCATTCTTCTAGGTGGAAGCGTTCGTTTGCAGTAACAGTTGAATATTTACGTTTCACTCTGTTTTCTGCTATATTGATAGATGTAGTTGGAACCCTAAATCAAACACGGTTTTTGCTAGCTGTTTGAAACTACACACAATAAAGTTCTTCTCAGTGCTCTCTCTATGCTTTGTTTCCTCTTGAAGTAGCCTAGGTAGAGACTGGGGAAATCACTTGTATTTGAAAGCCTTTGACAAGTTTCCCCAAAACCACGAGTTTCCTGAAATCTCAGAAAACAGTTTTTCACACAATCTTGCTGATGCTTGGCGGTAATGATCAGTACCCAAATCCCACTTGGCTCCCCCAAATTTCGTTCTTCTAGGTTGAAGCGTTCGTTTGCAGCAACAGTTGAATATTTACGTTCACTCTGTTTTCTGCTATATTGATAGATGTAGTTGGAACCCTAAATCAAACACGGTTTTTGCTAGCTGTTTGAAACTACACACAATAAAGTTCTTTCTCAGTGCTCTCTCTATGTCTTGTTTCCTCTTGAAGTAGCCTAGGTAGAGACTGGGGAAAATCACTTGTATTTGAAAACCTTTGATAAGTTTCCCCAAAACCACGAGTTTCCTGAAATCTCAGAAAACAGTTTTTCACCCAATCTTGCTGATACTTGAAGGTAAGAATCAGTACACAAATACCACTTCGTCCCCCAAATTTCGTTCTTCTAGGTTGAAGCGTTCGTTTGCAGTAACAGTTGAATATTTACGTTTCACTCTGTTTTCTGCTATATTGATAGATGTAGTTGGAACCCTAAATCAAACACGGTTTTTGCTAGCTGTTTGAAACTACACACAATAAAGTTCTTCTCAGTGCTCTCTCTATGCTTTGTTTCCTCTTGAAGTAGCCTAGGTAGAGACTGGGGAAAATCACTTGTATTTGAAAGCCTTTGACAAGTTTCCCCAAAACCACGAGTTTCCTGAAATCTCAGAAAACAGTTTTTCACCCAATCTTGCTGATGCTTGGCGGTAATGATCAGTACCCAAATCCCACTTGGCTCCCCCAAATTTCGTTCTTCTAGGTTGAAGCGTTCGTTTGCAGTAACAGTTGAATATTTACGTTTCACTCTGTTTTCTGCTATATTGATAGATGTAGTTGGAACCCTAAATCAAACACGGTTTTTGCTAGCTGTTTGAAACTACACACAATAAAGTTCTTCTCAGTGCTCTCTCTATGCTTTGTTTCCTCTTGAAGTAGCCTAGGTAGAGACTGGGGAAAATCACTTGTATTTGAAAACCTTTGATAAGTTTCCCCAAAACCACGAGTTTCCTGAAATCTCAGAAAACAGTTTTTCACCCAATCTTGCTGATACTTGAAGGTAAGAATCAGTACACAAATACCACTTCGTCCCCCAAATTTCATTCTTCTAGGTGGAAGCGTTCGTTTGCAGTAACAGTTGAATATTTACGTTTCACTCTGTTTTCTGCTATATTGATAGATGTAGTTGGAACCCTAAATCAAACACGGTTTTTGCTAGCTGTTTGAAACTACACACAATAAAGTTCTTCTCAGTGCTCTCTCTATGCTTTGTTTCCTCTTGAAGTAGCCTAGGTAGAGACTGGGGAAAATCACTTGTATTTGAAAACCTTTGATAAGTTTCCCCAAAACCACGAGTTTCCTGAAATCTCAGAAAACAGTTTTTCACCCAATCTTGCTGATACTTGAAGGTAAGAATCAGTACACAAATACCACTTCGTCCCCCAAATTTCATTCTTCTAGGTGGAAGCGTTCGTTTGCAGTAACAGTTGAATATTTACGTTTCACTCTGTTTTCTGCTATATTGATAGATGTAGTTGGAACCCTAAATCAAACACGGTTTTTGCTAGCTGTTTGAAACTACACACAATAAAGTTCTTCTCAGTGCTCTCTCTATGCTTTGTTTCCTCTTGAAGTAGCCTAGGTAGAGACTGGGGAAAATCACTTGTATTTGAAAACCTTTGATAAGTTTCCCCAAAACCACGAGTTTCCTGAAATCTCAGAAAACAGTTTTTCACCCAATCTTGCTGATACTTGAAGGTAAGAATCAGTACACAAATACCACTTCGTCCCCCAAATTTCATTTTCTAGGTGGAAGCGTTCGTTTGCAGTAACAGTTGAATATTTACGTTTCACTCTGTTTTCTGCTATATTGATAGATGTAGTTGGAACCCTAAATCAAACACGGTTTTTGCTAGCTGTTTGAAACTACACACAATAAAGTTCTTCTCAGTGCTCTCTCTATGCTTTGTTTCCTCTTGAAGTAGCCTAGGTAGAGACTGGGGAAAATCACTTGTATTTGAAAGCCTTTGACAAGTTTCCCCAAAACCACGAGTTTCCTGAAATCTCAGAAAACAGTTTTTCACCCAATCTTGCTGATGCTTGGCGGTAATGATCAGTACCCAAATCCCACTTGGCTCCCCCAAATTTCGTTCTTCTAGGTGGAAGCGTTCGTTTGCAGTAACAGTTGAATATTTACGTTTCACTCTGTTTTCTGCTATATTGATAGATGTAGTTGGAACCCTAAATCAAACACGGTTTTTGCTAGCTGTTTGAAACTACACACAATAAAGTTCTTCTCAGTGCTCTCTCTATGCTTTGTTTCCTCTTGAAGTAGCCTAGGTAGAGACTGGGGAAAATCACTTGTATTTGAAAACCTTTGATAAGTTTCCCCAAAACCACGAGTTTCCTGAAATCTCAGAAAACAGTTTTTCACCCAATCTTGCTGATTACTTGAAGGTAAGAATCAGTACACAAATACCACTTCGTCCCCCAAATTTCATTCTTCTAGGTGGAAGCGTTCGTTTGCAGTAACAGTTGAATATTTACGTTTCACTCTGTTTTCTGCTATATTGATAGATGTAGTTGGAACCCTAAATCAAACACGGTTTTTGCTAGCTGTTTGAAACTACACACAATAAAGTTCTTCTCAGTGCTCTCTCTATGCTTTGTTTCCTCTTGAAGTAGCCTAGGTAGAGACTGGGGAAAATCACTTGTATTTGAAAGCCGTTGACAAGTTTCCCCAAAACCACGAGTTTCCTGAAATCTCCGAAAACAGTTTTTCACCCAATCTTGCTGATACTTGAAGGTAAGAATCAGTACACAAATACCACTTCGTCCCCCAAATTTCATTCTTCTAGGTGGAAGCGTTCGTTTGCAGTAACAGTTGAATATTTACGTTTCACTCTGTTTTCTGCTATATTGATAGATGTAGTTGGAACCCTAAATCAAACACGGTTTTTGCTAGCTGTTTGAAACTACACACAATAAAGTTCTTCTCAGTGCTCTCTCTATGCTTTGTTTCCTCTTGAAGTAGCCTAGGTAGAGACTGGGGAAAATCACTTGTATTTGAAAACCTTTGATAAGTTTCCCCAAAACCACGAGTTTCCTGAAATCTCAGAAAACAGTTTTTCACCCAATCTTGCTGATGCTTGGCGGTAATGATCAGTACCCAAATCCCACTTGGCTCCCCCAAATTTCGTTCTTCTAGGTGGAACGGTTCGTTTGCAGTAACAGTTGAATATTTACGTTTCACTCTGTTTTCTGCTATATTGATAGATGTAGTTGGAACCCTAAATCAAACACGGTTTTTGCTAGCTGTTTGAAACTACACACAATAAAGTTCTTCTCAGTGCTCTCTCTATGCTTTGTTTCCTCTTGAAGTAGCCTAGGTAGAGACTGGGGAAAATCACTTGTATTTGAAAACCTTTGATAAGTTTCCCCAAAACCACGAGTTTCCTGAAATCTCAGAAAACAGTTTTTCACCCAATCTTGCTGATACTTGAAGGTAAGAATCAGTACACAAATACCACTTCGTCCCCCAAATTTCATTCTTCTAGGTGGAAGCGTTCGTTTGCAGTAACAGTTGAATATTTACGTTTCACTCTGTTTTCTGCTATATTGATAGATGTAGTTGGAACCCTAAATCAAACACGGTTTTTGCTAGCTGTTTGAAACTACACACAATAAAGTTCTTCTCAGTGCTCTCTCTATGCTTTGTTTCCTCTTGAAGTAGCCTAGGTAGAGACTGGGGAAAATCACTTGTATTTGAAAGCCTTTGACAAGTTTCCCCAAAACCACGAGTTTCCTGAAATCTCAGAAAACAGTTTTTCACCCAATCTTGCTGATGCTTGGCGGTAAGATCAGTACCCAAATCCCACTTGGCTCCCCCAAATTTCGTTCTTCTAGGTTGAAGCGTTCGTTTGCAGTAACAGTTGAATATTTACGTTTCACTCTGTTTTCTGCTATATTGATAGATGTAGTTGGAACCCTAAATCAAACACGGTTTTTGCTAGCTGTTTGAAACTACACACAATAAAGTTCTTCTCAGTGCTCTCTCTATGCTTTGTTTCCTCTTGAAGTAGCCTAGGTAGAGACTGGGGAAAATCACTTGTATTTGAAAACCTTTGATAAGTTTCCCCAAAACCACGAGTTTCCTGAAATCTCAGAAAACAGTTTTTCACCCAATCTTGCTGATACTTGAAGGTAAGAATCAGTACACAAATACCACTTCGTCCCCCAAATTTCATTCTTCTAGGTGGAAGCGTTCGTTTGCAGTAACAGTTGAATATTTACGTTTCACTCTGTTTTCTGCTATATTGATAGATGTAGTTGGAACCCTAAATCAAACACGGTTTTTGCTAGCTGTTTGAAACTACACACAATAAAGTTCTTCTCAGTGCTCTCTCTATGCTTTGTTTCCCTCTTGAAGTAGCCTAGGTAGAGACTGGGGAAAATCACTTGTATTTGAAAACCTTTGATAAGTTTCCCCAAAACCACAGGTTTCCTGAAATCTCAGAAAACAGTTTTTCACCCAATCTTGCTGATACTTGAAGGTAAGAATCAGTACACAAATACCACTTCGTCCCCCAAATTTCATTCTTCTAGGTGGAAGCGTTCGTTTGCAGTAACAGTTGAATATTTACGTTTCACTCTGTTTTCTGCTATATTGATAGATGTAGTTGGAACCCTAAATCAAACACGGTTTTTGCTAGCTGTTTGAAACTACACACAATAAAGTTCTTCTCAGTGCTCTCTCTATGCTTTGTTTCCTCTTGAAGTAGCCTAGGTAGAGACTGGGGAAAATCACTTGTATTTGAAAGCCTTTGACAAGTTTCCCCAAAACCACGAGTTTCCTGAAATCTCAGAAAACAGTTTTTCACCCAATCTTGCTGATGCTTGGCGGTAATGATCAGTACCCAAATCCCACTTGGCTCCCCCCAAATTTCGTTCTTCTAGGTTGAAGCGTTCGTTTGCAGTAACAGTTGAATATTTACGTTTCACTCTGTTTTCTGCTATATTGATAGATGTAGTTGGAACCCTAAATCAAACACGGTTTTTGCTAGCTGTTTGAAACTACACACAATAAAGTTCTTCTCAGTGCTCTCTCTATGCTTTGTTTCCTCTTGAAGTAGCCTAGGTAGAGACTGGGGAAAATCACTTGTATTTGAAAACCTTTGATAAGTTTCCCCAAAACCACGAGTTTCCTGAAATCTCAGAAAACAGTTTTTCACCCAATCTTGCTGATACTTGAAGGTAAGAATCAGTACACAAATACCACTTCGTCCCCCAAATTTCATTCTTCTAGGTGGAAGCGTTCGTTTGCAGTAACAGTTGAATATTTACGTTTCACTCTGTTTTCTGCTATATTGATAGATGTAGTTGGAACCCTAAATAAAACACGGTTTTTGCTAGCTGTTTGAAACTACACACAATAAAGTTCTTCTCAGTGCTCTCTCTATGCTTTGTTTCCTCTTGAAGTAGCCTAGGTAGAGACTGGGGAAAATCACTTGTATTTGAAAGCCTTTGACAAGTTTCCCCAAAACCACGAGTTTCCTGAAATCTCAGAAAACAGTTTTTCACCCAATCTTGCTGATGCTTGGCGGTAATGATCAGTACCCAAATCCCACTTGGCTCCCCCAAATTTCGTTCTTCTAGGTTGAAGCGTTCGTTTGCAGTAACAGTTGAATATTTACGTTTCACTCTGTTTTCTGCTATATTGATAGATGTAGTTGGAACCCTAAATCAAACACGGTTTTTGCTAGCTGTTTGAAACTACACACAATAAAGTTCTTCTCAGTGCTCTCTCTATGCTTTGTTTCCTCTTGAAGTAGCCTAGGTAGAGACTGGGGAAAATCACTTGTATTTGAAAACCTTTGATAAGTTTCCCCAAAACCACGAGTTTCCTGAAATCTCAGAAAACAGTTTTTCACCCAATCTTGCTGATACTTGAAGGTAAGAATCAGTACACAAATACCACTTCGTCCCCCAAATTTCATTCTTCTAGGTGGAAGCGTTCGTTTGCAGTAACAGTTGAATATTTACGTTTCACTCTGTTTTCTGCTATATTGATAGATGTAGTTGGAACCCTAAATCAAACACGGTTTTTGCTAGCTGTTTGAAACTACACACAATAAAGTTCTTCTCAGTGCTCTCTCTATGCTTTGTTTCCTCTTGAAGTAGCCTAGGTAGAGACTGGGGAAAATCACTTGTATTTGAAAGCCTTTGACAAGTTTCCCCAAAACCACGAGTTTCCTGAAATCTCAGAAAACAGTTTTTCACCCAATCTTGCTGATGCTTGGCGGTAATGATCAGTACCCAAATCCCACTTGGCTCCCCCAAATTTCGTTCTTCTAGGTTGAAGCGTTCGTTTGCAGTAACAGTTGAATATTTACGTTTCACTCTGTTTTCTGCTATATTGATAGATGTAGTTGGAACCCTAAATCAAACACGGTTTTTGCTAGCTGTTTGAAACTACACACAATAAAGTTCTTCTCAGTGCTCTCTCTATGCTTTGTTTCCTCTTGAAGTAGCCTAGGTAGAGACTGGGGAAAATCACTTGTATTTGAAAACCTTTGATAAGTTTCCCCAAAACCACGAGTTTCCTGAAATCTCAGAAAACAGTTTTTCACCCAATCTTGCTGATACTTGAAGGTAAGAATCAGTACACAAATACCACTTCGTCCCCCAAATTTCATTCTTCTAGGTGGAAGCGTTCGTTTGCAGTAACAGTTGAATATTTACGTTTCACTCTGTTTTCTGCTATATTGATAGATGTAGTTGGAACCCTAAATCAAACACGGTTTTTGCTAGCTGTTTGAAACTACACACAATAAAGTTCTTCTCAGTGCTCTCTCTATGCTTTGTTTCCTCTTGAAGTAGCCTAGGTAGAGACTGGGGAAAATCACTTGTATTTGAAAACCTTTGATAAGTTTCCCCAAAACCACGAGTTTCCTGAAATCTCAGAAAACAGTTTTTCACCCAATCTTGCTGATACTTGAAGGTAAGAATCAGTACACAAATACCACTTCGTCCCCCAAATTTCATTCTTCTAGGTGGAAGCGTTCGTTTGCAGTAACAGTTGAATATTTACGTTTCACTCTGTTTTCTGCTATATTGATAGATGTAGTTGGAACCCTAAATCAAACACGGTTTTTGCTAGCTGTTTGAAACTACACACAATAAAGTTCTTCTCAGTGCTCTCTCTATGCTTTGTTTCCTCTTGAAGTAGCCTAGGTAGAGACTGGGGAAAATCACTTGTATTTGAAAGCCTTTGACAAGTTTCCCCAAAACCACGAGTTTCCTGAAATCTCAGAAAACAGTTTTTCACCCAATCTTGCTGATGCTTGGCGGTAATGATCAGTACCCAAATCCCACTTGGCTCCCCCAAATTTCGTTCTTCTAGGTTGAAGCGTTCGTTTGCAGTAACAGTTGAATATTTACGTTTCACTCTGTTTTCTGCTATATTGATAGATGTAGTTGGAACCCTAAATCAAACACGGTTTTTGCTAGCTGTTTGAAACTACACACAATAAAGTTCTTCTCAGTGCTCTCTCTATGCTTTGTTTCCTCTTGAAGTAGCCTAGGTAGAGACTGGGGAAAATCACTTGTATTTGAAAACCTTTGATAAGTTTCCCAAAACCACGAGTTTCCTGAAATCTCAGAAAACAGTTTTTCACCCAATCTTGCTGATACTTGAAGGTAAGAATCAGTACACAAATACCACTTCGTCCCCCAAATTTCATTCTTCTAGGTGGAAGCGTTCGTTTGCAGTAACAGTTGAATATTTACGTTTCACTCTGTTTTCTGCTATATTGATAGATGTAGTTGGAACCCTAAATCAAACACGGTTTTTGCTAGCTGTTTGAAACTACACACAATAAAGTTCTTCTCAGTGCTCTCTCTATGCTTTGTTTCCTCTTGAAGTAGCCTAGGTAGAGACTGGGGAAAATCACTTGTATTTGAAAGCCTTTGACAAGTTTCCCCAAAACCACGAGTTTCCTGAAATCTCAGAAAAACAGTTTTTCACCCAATCTTGCTGATGCTTGGCGGTAATGATCAGTACCCAAATCCCACTTGGCTCCCCCAAATTTCGTTCTTCTAGGTTGAAGCGTTCGTTTGCAGTAACAGTTGAATATTTACGTTTCACTCTGTTTTCTGCTATATTGATAGATGTAGTTGGAACCCTAAATCAAACACGGTTTTTGCTAGCTGTTTGAAACTACACACAATAAAGTTCTTCTCAGTGCTCTCTCTATGCTTTGTTTCCTCTTGAAGTAGCCTAGGTAGAGACTGGGGAAAATCACTTGTATTTGAAAACCTTTGATAAGTTTCCCCAAAACCACGAGTTTCCTGAAATCTCAGAAAACAGTTTTTCACCCAATCTTGCTGATACTTGAAGGTAAGAATCAGTACACAAATACCACTTGGTCCCCCAAATTTCATTCTTCTAGGTGGAAGCGTTCGTTTGCAGTAACAGTTGAATATTTACGTTTCACTCTGTTTTCTGCTATATTGATAGATGTAGTTGGAACCATAAATCAAACACGGTTTTTGCTAGCTGTTTGAAACTCCACACAATAAAGTTCTTCTCAGTGCTCTCTCTATGCTTTGTTTCCTCTTGAAGTAGCCTAGGTAGAGACTGGGAAAATCACTTGTATTTGAAAGCCTTTGACAAGTTTCCCCAAAACCACGAGTTTCCTGAAATCTCAGAAAACAGTTTTTCACCCAATCTTGCTGATGCTTGGCGGTAATGATCAGTACCCAAATCCCACTTGGCTCCCCCAAATTTCGTTCTTCTAGGTGGAAGCGTTCGTTTGCAGTAACAGTTGAATATTTACGTTTCACTCTGTTTTCTGCTATATTGATAGATGTAGTTGGAACCCTAAATCAAACACGGTTTTTTGCTAGCTGTTTGAAACTACACACAATAAAGTTCTTCTCAGTGCTCTCTCTATGCTTTGTTTCCTCTTGAAGTAGCCTAGGTAGAGACTGGGGAAAATCACTTGTATTTGAAAACCTTTGATAAGTTTCCCCAAAACCACGAGTTTCCTGAAATCTCAGAAAACAGTTTTTCACCCAATCTTGCTGATACTTGAAGGTAAGAATCAGTACACAAATACCACTTCGTTCCCCAAATTTCATTCTTCTAGGTGGAAGCGTTCGTTTGCAGTAACAGTTGAATATTTACGTTTCACTCTGTTTTCTGCTATATTGATAGATGTAGTTGGAACCCTAAATCAAACACGGTTTTTGCTAGCTGTTTGAAACTACACACAATAAAGTTCTTCTCAGTGCTCTCTCTATGCTTTGTTTCCTCTTGAAGTAGCCTAGGTAGAGACTGGGGAAAATCACTTGTATTTAAAAGCCTTTGACAAGTTTCCCCAAAACCACGAGTTTCCTGAAATCTCAGAAAACAGTTTTTCACCCAATCTTGCTGATGCTTGGCGGTAATGCAGTACCCAAATCCCACTTGGCTCCCCCAAATTTCGTTCTTCTAGGTGGAAGCGTTCGTTTGCAGTAACAGTTGAATATTTACGTTTCACTCTGTTTTCTGCTATATTGATAGATGTAGTTGGAACCCTAAATCAAACACGGTTTTTGCTAGCTGTTTGAAACTACACACAATAAAGTTCTTCTCAGTGCTCTCTCTATGCTTTGTTTCCTCTTGAAGTAGCCTAGGTAGAGACTGGGGAAAATCACTTGTATTTGAAAGCCTTTGACAAGTTTCCCCCAAAACCACGAGTTTCCTGAAATCTCAGAAAACAGTTTTTCACCCAATCTTGCTGATGCTTGGCGGTAATGATCAGTACCCAAATCCCACTTGGCTCCCCCAAATTTCGTTCTTCTAGGTTGAAGCGTTCGTTTGCAGTAACAGTTGAATATTTACGTTTCACTCTGTTTTCTGCTATATTGATAGATGTAGTTGGAACCCTAAATCAAACACGGTTTTTGCTAGCTGTTTGAAACTACACACAATAAAGTTCTTCTCAGTGCTCTCTCTATGCTTTGTTTCCTCTTGAAGTAGCCTAGGTAGAGACTGGGGAAAATCACTTGTATTTGAAAACCTTTGATAAGTTTCCCCAAAACCACGAGTTTCCTGAAATCTCAGAAAACAGTTTTTCACCCAATCTTGCTGATACTTGAAGGTAAGAATCAGTACACAAATACCACTTCGTCCCCCAAATTTCATTCTTCTAGGTGAAGCGTTCGTTTGCAGTAACAGTTGAATATTTACGTTTCACTCTGTTTTCTGCTATATTGATAGATGTAGTTGGAACCCTAAATCAAACACGGTTTTTGCTAGCTGTTTGAAACTACACACAATAAAGTTCTTCTCAGTGCTCTCTCTATGCTTTGTTTCCTCTTGAAGTAGCCTAGGTAGAGACTGGGGAAAATCACTTGTATTTGAAAGCCTTTGACAAGTTTCCCCCAAAACCACGAGTTTCCTGAAATCTCAGAAAACAGTTTTTCACCCAATCTTGCTGATGCTTGGCGGTAATGATCAGTACTGAAATCCCACTTGGCTCCCCCAAATTTCGTTCTTCTAGGTTGAAGCGTTCGTTTGCAGTAACAGTTGAATATTTACGTTTCACTCTGTTTTCTGCTATATTGATAGATGTAGTTGGAACCCTAAATCAAACACGGTTTTTGCTAGCTGTTTGAAACTACACACAATAAAGTTCTTCTCAGTGCTCTCTCTATGCTTTGTTTCCTCTTGAAGTAGCCTAGGTAGAGACTGGGGAAAATCACTTGTATTTGAAAACCTTTGATAAGTTTCCCCAAAACCACGAGTTTCCTGAAATCTCAGAAAACAGTTTTTCACCCAATCTTGCTGATACTTGAAGGTAAGAATCAGTACACAAATCCCACTTGGTCCCCCAAATTTCATTCTTCTAGGTGGAAGCGTTCGTTTGCAGTAACAGTTGAATATTTACGTTTCACTCTGTTTTCTGCTATATTGATAGATGTAGTTGGAACCCTAAATCAAACACGGTTTTTGCTAGCTGTTTGAAACTCCACACAATAAAGTTCTTCTCAGTGCTCTCTCTATGCTTTGTTTCCTCTTGAAGTAGCCTAGGTAGAGACTGGGGAAAATCACTTGTATTTGAAAACCTTTGATAAGTTTCCCCAAAACCACGAGTTTCCTGAAATCTCAGAAAACAGTTTTTCACCCAATCTTGCTGATACTTGCCGGTAAGAATCAGTACACAAATACCACTTCGTCCCCCAAATTTCATTCTTCTAGGTGGAAGCGTTCGTTTGCAGTAACAGTTGAATATTTACGTTTCACTCTGTTTTCTGCTATATTGATAGATGTAGTTGGAACCCTACATCAAACACGGTTTTATGTAGCTGCTTGAAACTCCACACAATAAAGTTCTTCTCAGTGCTCTCTCTAGGCTTTGTTTCCTCTTGAAGTAGCCTAGGTAGAGACTGGGGAAAATCAATTGTATTTGAAAGCCTTTGACAAGTTTCCCCAAAACCACGAGTTTCCTGAAATCTCAGAAAACAGTTTTACACCCAATCTTGCTGATACTCGCCGGTAAGAATCAGTACACAAATACCACTTCGTCCCCCAAATTTCATTCTTCTAGGTGGAAGCGTTCGTTTGCAGTAACAGTTGAATATTTACGTTTCACTCTGTTTTCTGCTATATTGATAGATGTAGTTGGAACCCTAAATCAAACACGGTTTTTGCTAGCTGTTTGAAACTACACACAATAAAGTTCTTCTCAGTGCTCTCTCTATGCTTTGTTTCCTCTTGAAGTAGCCAAGGTAGAGACTGGGGAAAATCACTTGTATTTGAAAACCTTTGAGAAGTTTCCCCAAAACCACGAGTTTCCTGAAATCTCAGAAAACAGTTTTTCACCCAATCTTGCTGATGCTTGGCGGTAATGATCAGTACCCAAATCCCACTTGGCTCCCCCAAATTTCGTTCTTCTAGGTTGAAGCGTTCGTTTGCAGTAACAGTTGAATATTTACGTTTCACTCTGTTTTCTGCTATATTGATAGATGTAGTTGGAACCCTACATCAAACCACGGTTTTTGCTAGCTGTTTGAAACTACACACAATAAAGTTCTTCTCAGTGCTCTCTCTATGCTTTGTTTCCTCTTGAAGTAGCCTAGGTAGAGACTGGGGAAAATCACTTGTATTTGAATGCCTTTGACAAGTTTCCCCAAAACCACGAGTTTCCTGAAATCTCAGAAAACAGTTTTACACCCAATCTTGCTAATACTCGCCGGTAAGAATCAGTACACAAATACCACTTCGTCCCCCAAATTTCATTCTTCTAGGTGGAAGCGTTCGTTTGCAGTAACAGTTGAATATTAAGGTTTCACTCTGTTTTCTGCTATATTGATAGATGTAGTTGGAACCCTACATCAAACACGGTTTTATGTAGCTGCTTGAAACTCCACACAATAAAGTTCTTCTCAGTGCTCTCTCTATGCTTTGTTTCCTCTTGAAGTAGCCTAGGTAGAGACTGGGGAAAATCACTTGTATTTGAAAGCCTTTGACAAGTTTCCCCCAAACTGCGATTTTCCTGAAATCTCAGAAAACAGTTTTTCACCCAATCTTGCTGATACTTACCGATCAGTACACAAATACCACTTCGTCCCCCATATTTCATTCTTCTAGGTTGAAGCGTTCGTTTGAAATAACAGTTGAATATTTAGGTTTCACTCTGTTTTCTCGTATATTGATAGATGTAGTTGGAAACCTAAATCAAACACGGTTTTTGCTGGCCGTTTGAAACTTCACACAGTAAACTAGTTTTCCGTGCTCTCTCTATGCTTTGTTTCATCTTGAAGCAGCCTAGGGAGAGACTGCGGAAAATCACTGGAATTTGAAATCCTTTGACAATTTTCCTCAAAACTAACATTTTCCTGAAATCTCAGAAAACAGTTTTTCACCGAGTCTTGCTGATGCTTGCCGGTAAACATCAGTACACAATTCCCACTCCCCCCCCAAACTTCGTTCTTCTAGGTTGAATCGTTCGTTTGCAGTAACAGTTGAATATTTAGGTTTCACTCTGTTTTCTCGTATATTGATAGATGTAGTTGGAACGCTAAATCAAACACCGTTTTATCTAGCTGCTTCAAACTTCACAATATAAAGTAGTTTCTCAGTGCTCTCTCTATGCTTTGTTTCCTCTTGAAGTAGCTTTAGTAGAGACTGGGGAAAATCACTTGCATTTGAAAGCCTTTGACAAGTTTCCCCAAAACTGAGAATTTCCTGAAATCTCAGAAAACAGTTTTTCATCCAATCTCGCTGATGTTTGCCGGTAATCATTAGTACACAATTCCCACTTGGCTCCCCAAATTTCGTTCTCCTAGGTTGAAGCATTCGTTTGCAGTAACAGTTGAATATTTAGGTTTCACTCTGTTTTCTGCTATATTGATAGATGTAGTTGGAACCCTACATCAAACACGGTTTTATCTAGCTGTTTGAAACTTCACACAATAAAGTTCTTCTCAGTGCTCTCTCTATGCTTTGTTTCCACTTGAAGTAGCCTAGGAAGAGACTGGGGAAAATCACTTGTATTTGAAAGCCTTTTACAAGTTTCTCCAAAACAACGATTTTCCTGAAACCTCAGAAAACAGTTTTTCACCCAATCTTGCTGATGCTTGGCGGTAATGATCAGTACCCAAATCCCACTTGGCTCCCCCAAATTTCGTTCTTCTAGTTGAAGCGTTCGTTTGCAGTAACAGTTGAATATTTACGTTTCACTCTGTTTTCTGCTATATTGATAGATGTAGTTGGAACCCTAAATCAAACACGGTTTTTGCTAGCTGTTTGAAACTCCACACAATAAAGTTCTTCTCAGTGCTCTCTCTAGGGCTTTGTTTCCTCTTGAAGTAGCCTAGGTAGAGACTGGGGAAAATCACTTGTATTTGAAAACCTTTGAGAAGTTTCCCCAAAACCACGAGTTTCCTGAAATCTCAGAAAACAGTTTTTCACCCAATCTTGCTGATACTTGCCGGTAAGAATCAGTACACAAATACCACTTCGTCCCCCAAATTTCATTCTTCTAGGTGGAAGCGTTCGTTTGCAGTAACAGTTGAATATTTACGTTTCACTCTGTTTTCTGCTATATTGATAGATGTAGATGGAACCCTACATCAAACACGGTTTTATGTAGCTGCTTGAAACTCCACACAATAAAGTTCTTCTCAGTGCTCTCTCTATGCTTTGTTTCCTCTTGAAGTAGCCTAGGTAGAGACTGGGTGAAAATCACTTGTATTTGAAAGCCTTTGACAAGTTTCCCCCAAACTGCGATTTTCCTGAAATCTCAGAAAACAGTTTTTCACCCAATCTTGCTGATACTTACCGATAAGCATCAGTACACAAATACCACTTCGTCCCCCATATTTCATTCTTCTAGGTTGAAGCGTTCGTTTGAAATAACAGTTGAATATTTAGGTTTCACTCTGTTTTCTCGTATATTGATAATGTAGTTGGAAACCTAAAATCAAACACGGTTTTTGCTGGCCGTTTGAAACTTCACACAGTAAACTAGTTTTCCGTGCTCTCTCTATGCTTTGTTTCATCTTGAAGCAGCCTAGGGAGAGACTGCGGAAAATCACTGGAATTTGAAATCCTTTGACAATTTTCCTCAAAACTAACATTTTCCTGAAATCTCAGAAAACAGTTTTTCACCGAGTCTTGCTGATGCTTGCCGGTAAACATCAGTACACAATTCCCACTCCCCCCCCAAACTTCGTTCTTCTAGGTTGAAGCGTTCGTTTGCAGTAACAGTTGAATATTTAGGTTTCACTCTGTTTTCTCGTATATTGATAGATGTAGTTGGAACGCTAAATCAAACACCGTTTTATCTAGCTGCTTCAAACTTCACAATATAAAGTAGTTCTCAGTGCTCTCTCTATGCTTTGTTTCCTCTTGAAGTAGCTTTAGTAGAGACTGGGGAAAATCACTTGCATTTGAAAGCCTTTGACAAGTTTCCCCAAAACTGAGAATTTCCTGAAATCTCAGAAAACAGTTTTTCATCCAATCTCGCTGATGTTTGCCGGTAATCATTAGTACACAATTCCCACTTGGCTCCCCAAATTTCGTTCTCCTAGGTTGAAGCATTCGTTTGCAGTAACAGTTGAATATTTAGGTTTCACTCTGTTTTCTGCTATATTGATAGATGTAGTTGGAACCCTACATCAAACACGGTTTTATCTAGCTGTTTGAAACTTCACACAATAAAGTTCTTCTCAGTGCTCTCTCTATGCTTTGTTTCCACTTGAAGTAGCCTAGGAAGAGACTGGGGAAAATCACTTGTATTTGAAAGCCTTTTACAAGTTTCTCCAAAACAACGATTTTCCTGAAATCTCAGAAAACAGTTTTTCACCCAATCTTGCTGATGCTTGGCGGTAATGATCAGTACCCAAATCCCACTTGGCTCCCCCAAATTTCGTTCTTCTAGGTTGAAGCGTTCGTTTGCAGTAACAGTTGAATATTTACGTTTCACTCTGTTTTCTGCTATATTGATAGATGTAGTTGGAACCCTAAATCAAACACGGTTTTTGCTAGCTGTTTGAAACTCCACACAATAAAGTTCTTCTCAGTGCTCTCTCTAGGCTTTGTTTCCTCTTGAAGTAGCCTAGGTAGAGACTGGGGAAAATCACTTGTATTTGAAAACCTTTGAGAAGTTTCCCCAAAACCACGAGTTTCCTGAAATCTCAGAAAACAGTTTTTCACCCAATCTTGCTGATACTTGCCGGTAAGAATCAGTACACAAATACCACTTCGTCCCCCAAAATTTCATTCTTCTAGGTGGAAGCGTTCGTTTGCAGTAACAGTTGAATATTTACGTTTCACTCTGTTTTCTGCTATATTGATAGATGTAGATGGAACCCTACATCAAACACGGTTTTATGTAGCTGCTTGAAACTCCACACAATAAAGTTCTTCTCAGTGCTCTCTCTATGCTTTGTTTCCTCTTGAAGTAGCCTAGGTAGAGACTGGGGAAAATCACTTGTATTTGAAAGCCTTTGACAAGTTTCCCCCAAACTGCGATTTTCCTGAAATCTCAGAAAACAGTTTTTCACCCAATCTTGCTGATACTTACCGATAAGCATCAGTACACAAATACCACTTCGTCCCCCATATTTCATTCTTCTAGGTTGAAGCGTTCGTTTGAAATAACAGTTGAATATTTAGGTTTCACTCTGTTTTCTCGTATATTGATAGATGTAGTTGGAAACCTAAATCAAACACGGTTTTTGCTGGCCGTTTGAAAACTTCACACAGTAAACTAGTTTTCCGTGCTCTCTCTATGCTTTGTTTCATCTTGAAGCAGCCTAGGGAGAGACTGCGGAAAATCACTGGAATTTGAAATCCTTTGACAATTTTCCTCAAAACTAACATTTTCCTGAAATCTCAGAAAACAGTTTTTCACCGAGTCTTGCTGATGCTTGCCGGTAAACATCAGTACACAATTCCCACTCCCCCCCCAAACTTCGTTCTTCTAGGTTGAAGCGTTCGTTTGCAGTAACAGTTGAATATTTAGGTTTCACTCTGTTTTCTCGTATATTGATAGATGTAGTTGGAACGCTAAATCAAACACCGTTTTATCTAGCTGCTTCAAACTTCACAATATAAAGTAGTTCTCAGTGCTCTCTCTATGCTTTGTTTCCTCTTGAAGTAGCTTTAGTAGAGACTGGGGAAAATCACTTGCATTTGAAAGCCTTTGACAAGTTTCCTCAAAACTGAGAATTTCCTGAAATCTCAGAAAACAGTTTTTCATCCAATCTCGCTGATGTTTGCCGGTAATCATTAGTACACAATTCCCACTTGGCTCCCCAAATTTCGTTCTCCTAGGTTGAAGCATTCGTTGCAGTAACAGTTGAATATTTAGGTTTCACTCTGTTTTCTGCTATATTGATAGATGTAGTTGGAACCCTACATCAAACACGGTTTTATCTAGCTGTTTGAAACTTCACACAATAAAGTTCTTCTCAGTGCTCTCTCTATGCTTTGTTTCCACTTGAAGTAGCCTAGGAAGAGACTGGGGAAAATCACTTGTATTTGAAAGCCTTTGACAAGTTTCTCCAAAACAACGATTTTCCTGAAATCTCAGAAAACAGTTTTTCACCCAATCTTGCTGATGCTTGGCGGTAATGATCAGTACCCAAATCCCACTTGGCTCCCCCAAATTTCGTTCTTCTAGGTTGAAGCGTTCGTTTGCAGTAACAGTTGAATATTTACGTTTCACTCTGTTTTCTGCTATATTGATAGATGTAGTTGGAACCCTAAATCAAACACGGTTTTTGCTAGCTGTTTGAAACTCCACACAATAAAGTTCTTCTCAGTGCTCTCTCTATGCTTTGTTTCCTCTTGAAGTAGCCTAGGTAGAGACTGGGGAAAATCACTTGTATTTGAAAACCTTTGAGAAGTTTCCCCAAAACCACGAGTTTCCTGAAATCTCAGAAAACAGTTTTTCACCCAATCTTGCTGATACTTGCCGGTAAGAATCAGTACACAAATACCACTTCGTCCCCCAAATTTCATTCTTCTAGGTGGAAGCGTTCGTTTGCAGTAACAGTTGAATATTTACGTTTCACTCTGTTTTCTGCTATATTGATAGATGTAGTTGGAACCCTACATCAAACACGGTTTTATGTAGCTGCTTGAAACTCCACACAATAAAGTTCTTCTCAGTGCTCTCTCTATGCTTTGTTTCCTCTTGAAGTAGCCTAGGTAGAGACTGGCTAAAATCACTTGTATTTGGAAGCCTTTGACAAGTTTCCCCAAAACCACGAGTTTCCTGAAATCTCAGAAAACAGTTTTTCACCCAATCTTTCTGATACTTGCCGGTAAGCATCAGTACACAAATACCACTTCGTCCCCCAAATTTCATTCTTCTAGGTTGAAGCGTTCGTTTGCAGTAACCGTTGAATATTTACGTTTCACTCTGTTTTCTCGTATATTGATTGATGTATTTGGTACCCTAAATCACACACGGTTTTTGCTAGCCGTTTGAAACTATACTCAGAAAACTAGTTCTCAGTGCTCTCTCAATACTTTGTTTCCTGTTGAAGTAGCCAAGGTAGAGACTGGGGAAAAATCACTTGTATTTGAAAGCCTTTGACAAGTTTCCCCCAAACCACGAGTTTCCTGAAATCTCATAAAACAGTTTTTGCGCCAATCTTGCTGATGCTTGGCGGTAATGATCAGTACCCAAATCCCACTTGGCTCTCCCAAATTCCGTTCTTCTAGGTTGAAGCGTTCGTTTGCAGGAACAGTTGAATATTTAGGTTTCACTCTGTTTTCTCCTATACTGATAGATGTAGTTGGAACGCTAAATCACACACGGTTTTGCTAGTCGTTTGAAACTTCACACAATAAAGTTCTTCTCAGTGCTATCTCTATGCTTTGTTTCCTCTTGAAGTAGCCTAGGTAGAGACTGGGGAAAATCACTGGAATTTGAAAGCCTTTGTCAAGTTTCCCCAAAACTACGATTTTCCTGAAATCTCAGAAAGCAGTTTTTCACCCAATCTTGCTGATATTTGCCGGTAATCCTCAGTACACAATTGCCAATTGGCCCCCCATACTTCGTTCTTCTATGTTGAAGCCTTGGTTTGCAGTAACATTTGAATATTTAGGTTTCACTCTGTTTTCTGCTATATTGATAGATGTAGTTCGAACCCTACATTCAACACGGTTTTATCTAGCTGCTTGAAACTTCACACAATAAAGTTCTTCTCAGTGCTCTCTCTATGCTTTGTTTCCTCTTGAAGTAGCCTTTGTAGATACGGGGGAAAATCACTTGTATTTGAAAGCCTTTGACAAGTTTCTCCAAAACAACGATTTTCCTGAAATCTCAGAAAACAGTTTTTCACCCAATCTTGCTGATGCTTGGCGGTAATGATCAGTACCCAAATCCCACTTGGCTCCCCCAAATTTCGTTCTTCTAGGTTGAAGCGTTCGTTTGCAGTAACAGTTGAATATTTACGTTTCACTCTGTTTTCTGCTATATTGATAGATGTAGTTGGAACCCTAAATCAAACACGGTTTTTGCTAGCTGTTTGAAACTACACACAATAACGTTCTTCTCAGTGCTCTCTCTATGCTTTGTTTCCTCTTGAAGTAGCCTAGGTAGAGACTGGGGAAAATCACTTGTATTTGAAAGCCTTTGACAAGTTTCCCCCAAACCACGAGTTTCCTGAAATCTCAGAAAACAGTTTTTCCGCCAATCTTGCTGATTCTTGGCGGTAATGATCAGTACCCAAATTCCACTTGGCTCCCCAAAATTTCGTTCTTCTAGGTTGAAGCGTTCGTTTGCAATAACAGTTGAATATTTAGGTTTCACTCTGTTTTCTCCTATACTGATAGATGTAGTTGGGACGCTAAATCACACAAGGTGCATGCTAGCCGCTTGAAACTTCACACAGTAAACTAGTTCTCAGTGCTCTCTCTATGCTTTGTTTCCTCTTGAAGTAGCCTAGGTAGAGACTGGGGAAAATCACTTGTATTTGAAAGCCTTTGGCAAGTTTCCCCAAAACTACGAGTTTTCTGAAATCTCAGAAAACAGTTTTTCACCCAATTTTGCTGATGCTTGGCGGTAATGATCAGTACACAAATCCCACTTCGTCCCCCAAATTTCGTTCTTCTAGATTGAAGCGTTCCTTTGCAATAACAGTTGAATACTTAGGTTTCACTCTGTTTTCTCCTATACTGATAGATGTAGTTGGAACCCTAAATCACACACGGTTTTTACTAGCTGTTTAAAAAGTGACACAATAAATTAGTTCTCAATGCTGTCTCTATGGTTTGTTTCCTCTTGAAGCATCCTTAGTAGAGACTCAGGAAAAACCCTTCCATTAGAAAGCCTTTGACAAGCTTCCAAAAAATTACGAGTTTCCTGAATTTTAGAAAACATTTTTTCACCCAATCTTGCTAATACTTGGCAATAGTCATTAGTGCACAATTCCCTCTTGGCCCCCCAATTTTCGTTCTTCTACGTTGAATCGTTCGTTTGCAGTAACAGTTGATCATTTTGGTTTCACCTTGTTTTCTCCTATATTGACATATGTAGTTGGAACATAAAACACCGTTTTTTCTAGCTGCTTGAAACTTCACACAATATAGTAGTTCTCAGGCTATCTCTCTGCTTTGTTTCCTCTTTAAGTAGCCTAAGTAAAGCCTGGGAAAAAACACTTGCATTTGAAAACCTTTGATAAGCTTCTAATAAAGTACGAGTTTCCTGAAATATGAGAAAACATTTTTTTCATCCACTCTTCGTGATAACTTGGTCGTAATGATCAGTACCCAAATCCTACTTGGCCCCCCCAAATTTCGTTCTTCTAAGGTGAAGCGTTCATTTGCAATAACAGTTGAATACTGTGAGGTTTAGGATTCAGGTTAGGTTTAGAGTAATAGATAGGGTTAGTGTTAGCGATAAGATTAGGATTAGGCCTAGAGTTAGCATTTGGGTTAGGTTTATTTTAGGGTAATGGATAGGGTTAGTGCTAGTGTTAGGGATTGTGTTAAAATTAGAATTTTGACTAGGTTTAGAGATAGGCCTAGGGTTAGTGTTAGTGTTAGGTTTAGCAGAAGTTTTAGGGTTTGAGCTACGTTTATGGCTAGGGTGAGGGTTAGCGTTAGAGTCAGGGCTATGATTAGGGTTAGTATTAAGGCTTGGGTTAGTATTAGGTTTAGAGTGTGTGCTAGGATTTGTGCTATGGTGACAGTTAGGATTAGGGCTAGGTTTAGGGTTAGGTTGGGGGTTAGGCTATTATTAGGTTTAGGGTAAGGATTAGAGTTTGAGTAGGGTTAGGGCCAGAGCCAGTGTTAGGGTTAAGGTTAGTGCTAGGGATAGGGTTAGAGTTACTCTTTGGTCTAGGATTAGGGCTAGGTTGTGCGTGAGGTTTAGAGCTAGTGTTAAGTGAATGGGTAATGTAAGAGCTAGGGTTATGGCTATGGGAAGATTTAGGGTTTGTCTAGTGTTAGGGTTAGTTTTTTGGTTAGGGTAAGGTTCAGAGCTAGGGTTTGTGTTAGGGTAAGTGTCTAGGGTTAAGTGTAGGGTTACAGTTAGGGATAGATTTAGGGTTATGTTTATGGTTAGGTCTAGTGTAAGGGTTAGATTTAGGGTAAGGGTCAAGTTTAGAGCTAGATGTATTATTAAGGTCAGGATATGGCTTACAGTTTAGTTTAGGTTAAGTTTTAGGTTTAGGGCTTTAATAAGCATTAGGTTTAGAGTTAGGGTTAGGGTAATTGATAGGCTTAGGATTAGTACAGGTTAGTTTTAAGGTAATGGATAGGTTTAGGGATTGTGATAGGGTTAGGGATAAGCCTAGGGTTAGAATTAGGGTTAGGATTATGTTTAGGGTAATGGATAGAATTAGAGCTAGGATTAAGGCTAGAGTTATGGTTAGGATTAGGGCTAGGTTTAGGGCAGTGTATAGAATTAGAGCTATGGTTAGGTCTATAATTAAGTTAGGGTTTGGGATAGGGTTAGGGATATGTTTAGGGTAAAGTTTAGGCTTTGACCTAGGTTTAGGTCTAAGGGGAGGGTTAGGGTTAGGGATAGGGCACGGTTAGTTTAGGGTTACACATATGGCTAGGTTTAGGCCTAGGATTAAGGCTAGGTTTTGTGTTAGTTTAGGCCTAGGGTTAGGGCCATGGGTAGTTAAGAGCTAGGGTTATGATTAGGGCTAGTTTTAGGGTTAGGGTTATGGCTAGGTGTAGTTTTAGGATTAGGTTTTGAGTTAGGGTGAGCTTTGGAGCTAGGTTTATGTTAGGGTCAGGATCAGTGTTCAGGTTAGAGTGAATGTTGGGGTTATTTCCAGAATTAGGACTAGGGTTAGATCTAGAAGTAGGGTTGGTGTTTGGGTTATGTTAAGGGTGATTGTTCAGGCTAGGGCAAGGTTGCTGCTCAGGTCTAGGGCTAGAGTTATGGCTAGATTTAGGATTAAGTTTAGGTCTAGGACTAATGTTAGGTTTAGGTTTAGGTATAGGATTACTGGTAAAGCTAATGTTAGGGTTAGGATTTGGGTTAGGGTCAGGTTTAGACCTACGGTTACTGTTAGGGTCAGTATAAATTTCAGTGTTAGGATTAGGGTTTGGGTTATGGTTAGAGGTAGAATGAGGGCTAGGGTTAGGACTAGTAATAGGGTTAGGGTTTAGGTTAGGCTATGAATTAGGGTTAGGACCAGAGTTAGCATTAGGTTTAGAGTTTGGCTTAAGGTAACAAATAGGATAAGAGCTAGGGTTAGGGCAAGGGTTTGGGATTGGCTTTATGGCTAGGGTTAATGTTAGTGTTAAAGCTAGGGTTAGCGCTTGGATTAGGGCCAGGTTTTGGGTGTGCTTAGGGCTATTGTTAGGGCTACAGCTAATGTACAAACTAGGGTTATGATAGTGCCAGTTTTTTTGGTTAGTGTTGTGTCTAGGTCATGTGTTAGGGTTAGGGTTAGTGTTAGTGTGATGTGTAGAGCTAGAGTTAGTGTTAGGGTCAGTGTCAATGTTCAGGTTAGAGTTAGCTTTAGGGTTAAAGCCAGAATTATCACTAGGGTTAAGTCTAGTGGTAGGGTTAGTGTTTGGGTTAATTTAATTAACACAGTGTTAGGTTTAATGTAAATGATGGGGCTAGGGCTAGGTTTTTGTTTAGGTCTAAGACTAGAGATTGGCTAGATTTAGGATTAAGTTTAAGTCTAGGGCTAGTGTTAGGGTTAGGTTTAGGAATAGGTTTATTTCTAGTGCTAGTGTTAGTGTTGAGTATAGTGTTGGGGTCCGGTTTAGACCTACAGTTCCCATTAAGGTAAGAATAAGTGTCAGGTTTGATTTATGGTTAGAGCTAGAATGAGGGCTAGGCTTAGGAGTAGTAATAGCATTAGGGTTAGGCCTTGGGTTAGCATTAGGGTTAGGATTGGCTTAGGGTAAGGGATAGGGTTAGACCTAGGGTTAGGGCTACATTTAGGATAGGGTTAGGGCTAGTGTTAAGACTATGTTAAGGGTTAAAGCTAGGGTTAGGTTTCAGATTAGGGTTAGGTTTTGGTTAGAGTTAGGGCTAGGTTTAGAGTTACGGCCAATGTTTGTAGTAGAGTTACAATTTGGGCTAGTTATGTGATTGGGGTTAGAACTAGATGTAGTGTTAGGGTTAGGTTTAATGTTGGGGTGATGTTTAGAGCTAGGGTTAGTATTAGGGACATAATTAAGGTCAGGGGTAATTTTAGGGTTAGGGTTTGGACTCGAATTAGGGCTAGGGTTAGGGCTTGGTTTAGGGTTAGGTTTGGGTTTAGGTTAAGCTTTAAAGTTAGGGCTATGGCTCAGTTTTGTTTTAGGGCTAGGGCTATGGTTAAGGCTAGTTTTAATATTAGCGTTAGGTTTAGGACTAGTGTTAGGGTTAGGATTAGTCTTAGGTTTACAGTTAGATTTAGAGTTAGGATTAGATATAGGGTTAGGTCTAGGGCTAAGGATATGGCTAGTGTTAGTTCTAGGTTTATAGCTAGGATTAGCGTTATGATAAAAATAGGGTTAGAACTAGGTTTAGGGCTAGGGCGAGAGTGAGAGTTAGTCTTAAGGCTAGGCTTAGGGTTTGGTTAGGTATAGGGCATAATTAGGGCTAGGAATAAGGCTAGGTTTATGTTTATGTTTAGGCCTAGGGTTAGTTTTGGGCTTAGGGTTAGGTTTAGTGTAAATGATGGGGTTAGAGCTAGGTTTAGGGCTAGGACTAATGTTAGAGCTAGGGTTTCATTAGAGTTATGATTAAGGCTAGATTAAGGGCTAGGATGAGTACTAGGATTAGTGTTTTGGTTAGGGCTAGGATTAGTGTTAGGGCAAATGTCAGTTCTAGGGTTAGGGTTAGGGATAGTTTAAGGGTTAGGTTTATGGTTATGTTTAATGTAAGGGTTAGATTTAGGGTAAGGGTCAAATTTAGAGCCAGGAGTTTTATTAGTGTCAGGGTCATGTTTAAGGTTTTGTTTAGGTTAGGGTTTAGGGTTAGGGCTCAAATTAGCATTAGAATTTGGGTTAGGGTAGTGATAGTGTTAGGTTTAGGGTTCAGGTTAGGTTTAACATAATGGATAGGGTTAGGGTTGTTTAGGGCTAAATTAGGGCTAGGTTTAGGACTAGGGTTAGTGTTAGAGTTAAGCCTAGTGGTTGCAGTAAGGTTAGGGTTAGCACTGTGGTTAGTGTTACGTTTAGGGGAATGGGTGGGGTTATAGGTAGGTTTAGGGTTAGGGTGAGAGTTAGAATTAGGATTAGGCCAAGGGTTATGGTTCAGTTTTGGATTAAGGATAGGATTAGGGCTAGGATGAGGAGTAGGTCTTTTGATAGGGTTAGGGCTAGGGATAATATCAAGTCTAGTGTTATGCTAAAAATAGACATAGCCCTGAACCTAACACTAAAAGTAGCCCTAAACATAACCCTAGTTCTTACATTAGCTGTAGCCCTAAACCTAGCCCTAACCTAACCTAAAACATAGCCCTAATCCAAGCCCTACACCTTGTTTAACTCTAACCCTAATCCTGGCCCTAGTGCTAAACATTAACCTAAACCTAACCCTAACCCTAAAACTTGCCCTAACCCTAAACCTAATGCTAGCCTTAATCCTAACCATAAACCTAGACCTAACCCTAACTCGAACCCTATCCATTACCCTAATCCTAAACCTAACCCTAATGCTAACTCTAGGATAACCCTAACCCTATATCTAACCCTAAATTTATCCATTACCCTAAACCTAGCCTGAACCCTAAACCTAACCATATCCATTACCCTAACCTTAGCCCTAAACCTAATGCTAATTAGAGCCCTAACCCTTAACCTTAACCTGACCCAAACCATAACTGTTACTGAGAACATAATAACCCTATCTCTAAAACTGACTCTAACCCTCAACCTAACATTTACACTGGAACTAGTCATAAACCTCACCCTAAAACTAACCTTAACCATAAACCTAGACCTGACATTAGCCCTAGCCCTAATCCTAGCCCTAACCCTAACAGAAAACCTAGCCCTAATCCTGGCACTTAACCTAGCCTAGTCCTAACCCTAACCCTAACCCTAGCCCTAAAACTAGACCTAGTCCTAACACTAATCCTAGCTAATCCTAGTACTATTTTTGACCTAACCCTAACCCTAGCCCTAAGACTAACTCTAACTCTCACTGAAGTCCTATCCCTAGTTTTAACCTATCCCTTAAAATAACCCAAACCCTAGCCCTAAGCCTAGACCCAACCATAGCCCTAACTTTTGCCCTAGCCCTAAATTTAGATCTAAACCTAACTGTATATCTAACCCTAATTCTAAGCCTAAACCTCATCCTAATACTAGCCCTATGCCTAATGCTCATTGGAAAACTAGATCTAACCCTAACCCTAGCACTCAAATGAAACTGAGTCATAGGCTTAACCCTAAACCTTACCCTAAATCAAACACTAACTCTATACCTAGCCCTAACCCTAGCACTAATTTGTGTCATAATCCTAACTCCAGAACTTACAATGACCCTGACTTGGACACTAACACTAACCCTAGCTCTAAACAACACCCTAACCCTAAACATCACCCTAACCCTAAACCTAACCATAAAAATAACCTAATTGGAACTCTAGATCTTAAATTAGCCGTGGCCCTGCCCTAACAGAAAAACCTAGCCCTAATCTGAGACCTAAACCTAGCTTTAAACCTAACCCTAACCTTCACCCTATCCCTATCCCTAACCCTAATACTATCCCCAACACTAGCTCTAACCCTGTCCCTTACCCTGAGGCAAACCCTCACCCTAATGCTACCCTACTCCTAACCCTAATCCTTAGCCTACCCCAAAACATAACTCTAATACAAATACTAACCCTAGCTCTCATTCTGGCTCTAAAACTAATCCAAACTCTAACCCTAACCCTGACCCTTATTCTGACCCTAACTCTAACCCTAGGTTTAAATCTGACCCTAACCCTAAACTGAAACCTAACATTAGCCCTACGGGTAACACATCCTAAACCTAACCCTAACAGCAGACCTAGAAATAAGCCTAATCCTAAATCTAGTCATAACTCTAGAACTAGCCCTAAACAAAAACCTAGCCCTAGGCCTAACAATAACCCTTAACCTAACTCAAACATTAACCCTACCCCTAGACATGAACCTAGCCCTAATTCTGGCCCTAACCTTAAACCTAAACCTACCCTGAACAATGACCCCTACCTTAACACAAACCTAGCTCTAAACTGTATGCTAACCCAAAATCTAGCCATAACCCTAACACTAGACCTAGCCATAATCCTAACCCTAGCTCTTTCACTACCCATAGACCTAATGAGACCCCTAAACCTCCACAAAACCTAGCCCTAATCCTAGCCCTAATCCTAGCCCTAAGCCTAACCCTAAACTTAACCCTAGTCCTAACCCAAACCCTAACCCTCACTCTAGCCCTAACCCTAGGTCAAACACTAACCCTTAACATAAACATAACCCTAGCCCTAACACTAACCCTAATGCTAATCCTAGCCCTAATCCTTACCATAAACAAGACCAAACCCTAGCTCTAAATCTATCCATGACCCTAAATATAAAACCTAACCCTAATGCTAATCCTAGTGCTAAACTTAACCCTAATCCTAAAGCTAGACCTGACACTAATCCTAACCCTCGCCCTGGCCCTAAACATAGGTCAAACTTTAACACTTACCCTAAACATAACCCTAACACTAACCCTAAGCCTAACCCTAACCATAACCTTAACCCTAGACCTAATCCTAACCATAATCCTAGTCCTAAACCAATCCATTACCCTAAACATAAGCTTAACCCAAATGCTAACCCTAGGCCTAAACTTAAAACTATCACTAACACTAACTTTATCATAACCTAAACCTAACTTGAACATAAAACCTAACCCTATCAATTACTCTAAACCTAACCCTAACACTAACACTAGTGCTAATTCGAGCACTAAAACTAAACCATAACCCAAACAAAACTCTGAACAAGACACTGACTCTAATAATACACCTAGCTCTAAACCTGACCCTTACCCTAAACCTAACCCTTACACTAGACCTAAATATAAAACTAAGCATAACACTATCCCTAACCAAACCATAGACCTGACATTAGTACACTACCTAATTCTTGCCCTAAACTTAACACAAACCCTAGACATCATCCTAGCCCTAAACCTAGCCTTAATCCTAATCCGAACCCTAACCCATGACCAATCCCTAATTTCAACCCTCGCCTTAGTTCTGAACCTAGGTATAACCACATCCCTTCCCCTAACCCTAACCCTAACCTAAACTATCACTAACTCTAACCCAACCCCTAACACTAGGCTTAACCATAACAGTAACCCTAGCTCTAATCCTAGCCCTAATTTATCACTAAATGTAACCCTTACTCTAACCCTAGCCCTAAAATTAACCCTAACTCTCGAGCTAGACCTATTTCTAGTACTAACCTTATCTGTTACCATAACCCTAATACTAGCCCTAACCTTAACCCTAACCCTAACCCTAACCCTAGATCTAACCATAATTCTAAATCTAACCCTTACCCTAAGCCTAAATCTCACCCTACTACTAGCCCTAACACTATCACTAATCCAAAAACTAGCCCTAACACAAGCACTAGACCTAAAACAAAACTGAGCCATAGCCCTAATGCTAATCCTAACCTAAATGCACCTGTATATCTGACATTAGCCCTAGCCCTAATTCTTGTTCTAACCTTAATGCAAAACCTAACCCTACATATACACTTAACCCTAGCTCTAATTCGAATGTTATCCCTAAACCTAAAAGTGACACTGACTCTGGCTCTGACCCTATCACTTACCCTATCTCAAATCATCACCCTAAAATTAAACCTAATCATAACACTAGATCTAGCCCTAACCCTAACCTGAATCTAGACCTAATCGTAATTCTAGTTCTTACATTAGCCATAGCCCTACCTTAGCCATAACCTAATCTAAAACCTAGCCCTAATCTGAGCCCTAATCCTAGATCTAACCCTAACCCTAGTCCTAATCATAAAACCAGTTCTTACATTAGCCATAGCCCTAACCCTAACACAAAACCTAGCCCTAGTGTGACCCCTAACTCTAGCTTTAACCCTAGCACTAACCATAACCCTAACCCTAACCCTTACACTAAACCTAATCCTAACCCTAGCATTAATGCTAAACATAACCCTAGCCCTAAGCCTAGCTGTAATCCTATCCATTACCTTAACCATAAACTTATCCCAAATGGTAACCCTAGGATAACCCTAACCCTATCCAAAACTCTAATACTATTACCTAAACCTAACCTGAACCCTAAACCTAACCATATCCATTACCCTAAAAAACCTACCCCCTAATGCTAATTTGAGCCTTAAACCTAAACCTTAATCTAAAAAAACCCTAACCCTTTTCCTGACCCTAATAATACCACTATCTAAAACTGAACATAACTCTTAACCTAACCCTTACACTATACCTAACCATAAATTTAACCCTAAAACTATTCCTAACCATAACACTAGACCTGACTTTAGCCCTAGTCCTAATGCTAGACCTAACCCTAACAAAAACCATAGCCCTAATCCTGGCCATAAACTTAGCCTTAATCATAAACCTAACCTGAACACTAGCCCTAACCCTAAATTGAACCTTCACCCTAGGCCTAAACCTAGCTATAACATCATACCATACCCTAACCCTAATCCTAAACCTAACCCTAAGCCATGGCCTAGCCGTAATACTAACCCTAGCTCTAATCCTATCCTTAATTTAGCCTTAATCCTAAACCTAATCATATCCCTAGCCCCATGACTAACTCTAACTCTCACCCTAGCCCTAGCCCTAGTTCTAAATTTATCCCTTTCTAAGCCAAAGCCTAGCCCAAACCTAGCCCTAAATTTAGGCCTAGACATAAACCTAGATCTAACCCTGACTCTAAATCTAACCCTAAACCTAGACCTAAACCTCACCCTGACACCAGCCCTAACCCTAATGCTAATTTGAAAACTTGCCCTAAGCCTAGCCATAGCCCTCAAACAAAACTGAGCCATAGCCCTAATCCTAACCCTTAACCTAAACCAAATCCTAATGCTATACCTAGCCCTAACCCTAACCCTACAACTAATATTGACCCTGACTCTGAACCTAAAACTAACCCTACCTCTAAATATCACCTTAACCTTAAACCTAACACAAACACTAGACCTAGCCCTAACCCTAACCCTAGTCCTAATCATAAAACCAGTTCTTACATTAGCCATAGCCCTAACCCTAACACAAAACCTAGCCCTAGTCTGAGCCCTAACTCTAGCTTTAACCCTAGCCCTAACCATAACCCTAACCCTAGCTCTAAACTTATCCCTTATCTTAAGTCAAACCCTCACCCTAATGCTACCCTAGTTCTAAACCTAATCGTTAGCCTACCCCAAACCTTAACTCTATTACTAGTCCTAACCCTAGGTCTCATTCTATCTCTAACCCTAACCCAAAGCCTAAGCCTAACCCTGACCCTTATTCTGACCCTAACACTAACCCTAGGAATAACCCTGACCCTAATACTAAACCTAACCCTAACACTAGCCCTACTGGAAAACCTATACCTAAACTAACTGGAACACTAGCACTAGACCTAAACTTAATCCTAAATATAGCCATAACTCTATCCCTAGCCCTAACAATAACTATTAACCTAACACAAAGACTAACCCTACACCTAGACCTAAACCTAGTTCTAATTCTGGCCCTAACACTAAATCCAATAATAACCTGAACACTGACCCTTACCCTAACATAATCCCTAGCTCTAAATCTTATCCTAATACAAAACCTAACCCTAACACAGGATTTATCCATAACCCTAATGCTCAAACTAGCCATAACCATAAACCTTGCTCTTTCATTACCCATAGACCTAATGCTAGCCATAAACCTCACATAAAACATAGCCCTAAACCTAGCCCTAAGCATAACCCTAACATTAACCTAACCAAACCCTACCCTAATGCTTGCCGTAGCCCTTACCCTAGCTCAAACTCTAACCCTTGCCCTAAGCATAACCCTAGCCCTAAACCTAACCCTAATCCTAGCCCGAATCCTAACTGTAACCATAGCCCAAGTCCTAGATCAAACTTTATCCATTACTTTCAACATAACCCTGACCCTAATGTTAACCCTAGCCCTAACCCTAACCCTAAACATAACCATAGCCGTGACTCTAACCCTAAATCTCATGCTAGCCCTAACCCTAGCTCAAACCCTAACACACTAAACCTAACTGTAACACTAACCCTAAGCCTAACCCTAATCCTATCCCTAACCCTAACCTTAACCAATTTCTAACACTAGCACTAACCCTATCCATTACCCTAAACATAAGCCTAACCCAAATGTTAATATTAGGCCTAACCCTAACCCTAATCCTATTGCTAACACTAATCCTATACATTACTCTAAACCTAAACTGAACCCTAAACCTAACCCTATCCATTACTCTAACCTGAATCCTAACCCTAATGCTAATTCAAGCCCTAACTGTAAACCTTAACCAAACCAACTCTAACCCGGACTCTGACCCTAATAATACATTTAGCTCTAAACCTGACCCGTACTCTAAACCTAACCCTTACACTAGACCTAAACCAAACCCTGAAACTATCCCTAATTGTAACCCTAGACCTGATATTAGACCTAGCCCTAATCTTAGCCCTAACCCTAACACTAACCCTAGCCCCCATCCTATCCCTAAACCTAGCCGTATTCCTAACCAGAACTCTCACCCTAGCCCTATTCCTTATTTTAACCCTTTCCCTAGCCCTGAACCAAGCTATATAACTCCACCCTTTCCCTAAAACTAACCCTGACCCTAGCCCTAACCATAGGCCTAACCCTAACAATAATCCTAGTGCTAATCCTAGCCTAATTTAGCCCTAAACTTAACCCTACCCCTAACCCCAGCCCTAAGACTAACTCTAACTCTCAACCCTACCCCTATTTCTATTTCTAACTCTATTCGTTACTGTAACCCTCACACTAGACCTAACCTTAGCCCTAACCCTAGCCATAGCCCTAACCATAGATCTAACCATTATGCGAAAATCTAACCCTAATCTTAAGCCTAAACCTCACCCTAACACTATCCCTAACACTATTGCTAATCCTAAACTAGCCATAACACTAACCCTAGCCCTAAAACAAAACCGAGCCTTTGCTCTAACCCTAAAAATACCATATACTAAACCCTACCACTATAACTAGCAATAACCCTAGCTCTAATTCGAGTCCTAGGCCTAAAATTAACCCTGACCCAACTCTTATACAAACACTAACCCAAGCTGTATATATCACCCTAACTTTAAAGCTAACACTAACACAAGACCGAGCCAAAACCATAACCTTAAAACTAACCCTAATCATAACACTAGTTCTTACATTGGAAATAGCCCTAACCCTAACACAAAAATAGCTCTAATCCGAGCCCTAACTAGATTTAACCCTAACCCTAACCCTAACCCTAAACATAGCCCTAACCCTTCCTCTAACCCTATCACTTGCGCTAAGCCAAAATGTACCCATAATGCTAAACCTAGTCCTAATCGTAATACTTAGCCTAAACCAAACACTAACCCTATTACTAGTCCTAACCCTATTGCTCGTTCTAGCTCTAACCCTAACCCAAAACCTAACTCTAAACTTCACCCTTATTCTGACCATAACACTAATTATAGGTCTAAATCTGATGCTAACCCTAAACCGAAACCTGAAACTAGCCCTGCAAGTAACTTATACCTAAACCTATCCGTAACACTAGTCCTAGACCTAAAGCTCATTCTAAATCTAGTGATAACTCTAGCCCTAGACCTAAACAAAAACTTAGTCCTATCCCTAAAAATAACCATAAACCCAAAACAAACACTAACCCTACCCCTAGACCTAACCCTAGTCCTAATTCTGGCTTTCACCCTAACCCTAACACTTACTTGAACACTGACCCTGACACTAACACTAAACCTAGCTCTAAAACTGACCCTAAACCAAAATCTAAATTTAACACTAGACCTATCCATAGCCCTAACCCTAAAATGATCCCTAATTAGAACCCTAGATCTTACATTAACAATAGCATTAACCCTTGGCCTAAACCTAATAAAAAACCTAGCCCTAATCCGAGGTCTAAACCTACTCTAAGCATAATCCTCACCCTAACCCTAGCCCTAACCCTAACCCTAACCCTCACCTTAGTCCTAACTCTAGCTCAAAGCTTAACCCTTAGCCTAAACACAACTCTAGGACTATCCCTAACCATAACCGTAACCCTAGCCCTAATCCTAACGTTAATTCTAGCCCTAACCCTAGCTCTAACCCTAGTCATTACCTTAACTCTAACACTAAACCTAATGATAACCCTAGCCCTAACACTAACCAAAACCCTAATACAAATTATAAACCTAACCATAGACCTAACCCTAAACCTAACCTTTGCTGCAGCCCTAACCCTAACTCAAACCCTAACCCTTACCCTAAACCCAACAGTAAACCTACCCTTAAAACTAAACTTAACCCTAAATCTAACCTTAACACTAAAGCTAACCTTACATCTAACCCAATATATTACCCTAAACCTAACCCTAACTCTAATGAAAACCCTAACCCTAAACCTAACCCTGACTATAACCATAACCCTAACCCTAGACCTAACACTAAACCTAACCCTCACTCTAGGACTAAACCTAGCTCAAACCTAACCTAACCTTAACTCTACCCTAAGCTAGTGTTACTAGCCCTAACCCAAAACCTAAGCTTAACTCTAGACCTAATCTTAACAATAATCTTAGACCTAACACTAGCTCTAACCCTATACATTATCCTTATGATAACCCTAATCATAATGCTAACCCTAGGCTTAACCCTAACCATTTTGCTAACCTGAACTTCTCCATTCCCCTATACCTACCCTGAACCCTAAACCTAACCCTATCCATTACTCTAACCCTAACCCTAATGCTCATTGAGCCCTATCTTTAAACATTAAGATGA
>NW_027288385.1:0-34413 GCF_047511675.1 Marmota flaviventris | reverse complement strand
AGGGGTACGTAAACCTGGTAACAAAGCGTAGAGAGCACAATGAGAATTCATTCAGTGAGTCAAGTTCAAGCGCTAGCACAAACCGTGTTTGATTTAGATTTTCGAAAAGCATGTATCCCTAGAGGGGAAAAATGTAGTAAAACCTAAATATTCAAAGTCATCCTGCCAAGGAATGCTTCAACCTAGCAGAACAAAATTTTGTGGCAGCCAAGCCAACTGGTATACACCTTTTTCCTACCAAGTATCAACAAGATAGGGTGACAAAATATTGGCTGAGGTTTCCGTAATCTCTGAGTTTTTTGGAAGCTCGGTGAATACTTTCCCAAAGAAAGTGTGTTTTCCTTGCCTCTGTTAGGGCTACTTCAACAGGGAACAATGCATAGAGAGTGCACTGAGACTAGTTGAATGAGTCAACTTACAAGCACACAGCAAAAACCGTGTTTGATTTAGAATTTCCATGTGCATGTATCCCTATAGGGGAAAATGAAGTGAAACCTAAAATTTCAAAGTATTCCTGCAAACCAACTATTCAACCTAGAAGATCTAAATTTGGGCAGCCAAATGCAACCGGTATACTTATCTTTCCTGTCTGAGTTAACAACAAGTTAGGGTGAAAAAATATTTGCTGAGATTCCAGGAAACTCAAAGTTCTGTGCAATCACTGCAAATGCTTTCCAATGAAAGTTTCTTTCCTGGCTCTGCTTAGGGTTATTTCAACAGAAATCAAAGCATAGAGATCGCACTGAGAACTAGTTGAGTGAGTTCAGTTTCAAGCAGCTAGCATAAACCGTGTTTTGATTTATAAGTCCAAATGCATACGTCCCTATAAGGCAAAGTGAAGTGAAACCTAAAAATTCAAAGTGTTCCTGCAAACGAACTTTTCAACCTAGAAGAACGACATTTGGGTAGCTAAGTGCAACTGGTATACTCATCTTTCCTGACAAGGGTCATCAAGATCAGGTGAGTAAATATTTGCAGAGATTCCAGTTCACTTGGAGCTCTGTTGAAGCTCTGTAAATGCTTTCTAAGGAAAGCGTATGTTCCTCGCCTCCACTTAGGACCACTTCAACAGGGAACAAAGCACAGAGAGTACACCAGGAACTAATTGAGTGAGTCAAGCTTCAAGCAGCTAGCACAAACAGTGTTTGATTTAGAGTTCCAAATGCTTGTATTCCTATAGGTTAAAATGAAGAGAAACCCCCCCAAATGCAATGTCTTCCTGAAAGCACATGCTTCAACTTAGAAGACGAAATTTTGGCAGGTACATGCAACTGGGATACTCATCTTTCTTACCTAGGATCAACAAGATCAAGTGAAAAAATATTCGCTGAAATTCCAGTAAACTTGGGAGTTTTTTGGAAAGCTCTGCAAACACTTACATAAGAATGCATATTTCCTTGCCTCTGCTTGGGATACTTCAGCGGGGCACAATGCATAGAGAGCGCACTGAGAACTAATTGAGTGAGCCAAGTTTCAAAACAGGTATCACAAACTGTGTTTTGATTTAGCATTCACAAATGCATGTATTCACATAGGGAAAAAAGAAGTTAAACCTAAAAATTCAAAGTGTTCCTGCAAAGGAACTCTTCAACATGAGATTACGAAATTTGGGCTGCCAAGTGCAACCCATATACTCATCTTTTTCTGCCAAGTTTCAACAAGATCGGGTGAAAAAAACATTTGCTGAGAGTCCAGTAAACTCTTGAGTTCTGTGGATGCCCTACAAACACGTTCAAATGAAAGTCTATTTTCTTTGCTCTGCTTAGGGGTACATAAACCGGTAACAAAGCGTAGAGAGCACAATGAGAATTCATTCAATGAGTCAAGTTTCAAGCAGCTAGCACAAACCGTTGTTAGATTTTCGAAAGCATGTATCCCTAGAGGGGAAAATGTAGTAAAACCTAAATATTCAAAGTCATCCTGCCAAGGAATGCTTCACCTAGCAGAACAAAATTTGTGCAGCCAAGCGCAACCTGGTATACACCTTTTTCCTACCAAGTATCAACAAAATAGGGTGACAAAAATATTTGCTGAGGTTTCCGTAATCTCTGAGTTTTTTGGAAGCTCGGTGAATACTTTCCAAAGAAAGTGTGTTTTCCTTGCCTCTGCTTAGGGCTACTTCAACAGGGAGCAATGCATAGAGAAGTGCACTGAGAACTAGTTGAATGAGTCAAGTTACAATAACACAGCAAAAACCGTGTTTGTTTTAGAGTTCCATGTGCATGTATCCGAATAGGGGAAAATGAAGTGAAACCTAAAATTTCAAAGTATTCCTGCAAACCAACTATTCAACCTAGAAGATCTAAATTTGGGCAGCCAAATGCAACCGGTATACTTATCTTTCCTGTCGAGTTAACAACAAGTTAGGGTGAAAAAATATTTGCTGAGATTCCAGGAAACTCAAAGTTCTGTGCAATCACGGCAAATGCTTTCCAATGAAAGTTTCTTTCCCTGGCCTCTGCTTAGGGTTACTTCAACAGAAAACAAAGCATAGAGATCGCACTGAGAACTAGTTGAGTGAGTTTCAGTTTCAAGCAGCTAGCATAAACCGTGTTTGATTTATAAGTCCAAATGCATACGTCCCTATAAGGCAAAGTGAAGTGAAACCTAAAAATTCAAAGTGTTCCTGCAAAGGAACTCTTCAACATAAGATTACGAAATTTGGGCTGCCAAGTGCAACACATATACTTATTTTTGCTGCCAAGTTTCAACAAGATCAGGTGAAAAAACATTTGCTGAGAGTCCAGTAAACTCTTGAGTTCTGTGGATGCTCTACAAACACGTTCAAATGAAAGTCTATTTTTCTTTGCTCGGCTTAGGGGTACGTAAACCGGTAACAAAGCGTAGAGAGCACAATGAGAATTCATTCAGTGAGTCAAGTTTCAAGCAGCTAGCACAAACCGTGTTTGATTTAGATTTTCGAAAGCATGTATCCCTAAAGGGGAAAATGTAGTAAAACCTAAACATTCAAAGTCATCCTGCAAAGGAATGCTTCAACCTAGCAGAACAAAATTTGTGCAGCGAAGCGTAAATGGTATACACCTTTTTCCTACCAAGTATCAAAAAGATAGGGTGACAAAATATTTGCTGAGTTTTCCGTAATCTCTGAGTTTTTTGGAAGCTCGGTGAATACTTTCCAAAGAAAGTGTGTTTTCCTTGCCTCTGCTTAGGGCTACTTCAACAGGGAACAATGCATAGAGAGAGCACTGAGAACTAGTTGAATGAGTCAAGTTACAAGCACACAGCAAAAACCGTGTTTGATTTAGAGTTCCATGTGCATGTATCCCTATAGGGGAAAATGAAGTGAAACCTAAAATTTCAAAGTATTCCTGCAAACCAACTATTCAACCTAGAAGATCTAAATTTGGGCAGCCAAATGCAACCGGTATACTTATCTTTCCTGTCGAGTTAACAACAAGTTAGGGTGAAAAAATATTTGCTGAGATTCCAGGAAACTCAAAGTTCTGTGCAATCACTGCAAATGCTTTCCAATGAAAGTTTCTTTCCCTGGCCTCTGCTTACGGTTACTTCAACAGAAATCAAAGCATAGAGATCGCACTGAGAACTAGTTGAGTGAGTTTCAGTTTCAAGCGGCTAGCATAAACCGTGTTTTATTTATAAGTCCAAATGCATACGTCCCTATAAGGCAAAGTGAAGTGAAACCTAAAAATTCAAAGTTTTCCTGCAAACGAACTTTTCAACCTAGAAGAACGACATTTGGGTAGCTAAGTGCAACTGGTATACTCATCTTTCCTGACAAGGGTCATCAAGATCAGGTGAGTAAATATTTGCAGAGATTCCAGTTAACTTGGAGCTCTGTTGAAGCTCTGTAAATGCTTTCTAAGGAAAGCGTATGTTCCTCGCCTCCACTTAGGACGACTTCAACAGGGAACAAAGCACAGAGAGTACACCAGGAACTAATTGAGTGAGTCAAGCTTCAAGCAGCTAGCACAAACAGTGTTTGATTTAGAGTTCCAAATGCATGTATTCCTATAGGTTAAAATGAAGAGAAACCCCCCCAAATGCAATGTCTTCCTGAAAGCACTTGCTTCAACTTAGAAGAACGAAATTTTGGCAGGCAAATGCAACTGGTATACTCATCTTTCTTACCTAGGATCAACAAGATCAAGTGAAAAAATATTCGCTGAAATTCCAGTAAACTTGGGAGTTTTGTGGAAGCTCTGCAAACACTTACATAAGAAAGCGTATTTTCCTTGCCTCTGCTTGGGGATACTTCAGCGGGGGACAATGCATAGAGAGTGCACTGAGAACTAATTGAGTGAGCCAAGTTTCAAACAGGTATCACAAACTGTGTTTGATTTAGCATTCCAAATGCATGTATTCACATAGGGAAAAAAGAAGTTAAACCTAAAAATTCAAAGTGTTCCTGCAAAGGAACTCTTCAACATAAGATTACGAAATTTGGGCTGCCAAGTGCAACCCATATACTCATTTTTGCTGCCAAGTTTCAACAAGATCGGGTGAAAAAACATTTGCTGAGAGTCCAGTAAACTCTTGAGTTCTCTGGATGCTCTACAAACACGTTCAAATGAAAGTCTATTTTTCTTTGCTCGGCTTAGGGGTACATAAACCGGTAACGAAGCGTAGAGAGCACAATGAGAATTCATTCAGTGAGTCAAGTTTCAAGCAGTTAGCACAAACCGTGTTTGATTTAGATTTTCAAAAGCATGTATCCCTACAGGGGAAAATGTAGTAAAACCTAAATATTCAAAGTCATCCTGCAAAGGAATGCTTCAACCTAGCAGAACAAAATTTGTGCAGCCAAGCGCAACTGGTATACACCTTTTTCCTACCAAGTATCAACAAGATAGGGTGACAAAATATTTGCTGAGTTTTCCGTAATCTCTGAGTTTTTTGGAAGCTCCGTGAATACTTTCCAAAGAAAGTGTGTTTTCCTTGCCTCTGCTTAGGGCTACTTCAACAGGGAACAATGCATAGAGAGAGCACTGAGAACTAGTTGAATGAGTCAAGTTACAAGCACACAGCAAAAACCGTGTTTGATTTAGAGTTCCATGTGCATGTATCCCTATAGGGGAAAATGAAGTGAAACCTAAAATTTCAAAGTATTCCTGCAAACCAACTATTCAACCTAGAAGATCTAAATTTGGGCAGCCAAATGCAACCGGTATACTTATCTTTCCTGTCGAGTTAACAACAAGTTAGGGTGAAAAAATATTTGCTGAGATTCCAGGAAACTCAAAGTTCTGTTGAATCACTGCAAATGCTTTCCAATGAAAGTTTCTTTCCCTGGCCTCTGCTTAGGGTTACTTCAACAGAAAACAAAGCATAGAGATCGCACTGAGAACTAGTTGAGTGAGTTTCAGTTTCAAGCAGCTAGCATAAACCGTGTTTGATTTATAAGTCCAAATGCATACGTCCCTATAAGGCAAAGTGAAGTGAAACCTAAAAATTCAAAGTGTTCCTGCAAAGGAACTCTTCAACATAAGATTACGAAATTTGGGCTGCCAAGTGCAACACATATACTCATTTTTGCTGCCAAGTTTCAACAAGATCAGGTGAAAAAACATTTGCTGAGAGTCCAGTAAACTCTTGAGTTCTGTGGATGCTCTACAAACACGTTCAAATGAAAGTCTATTTTTCTTTGCTCGGCTTAGGGGTACGTAAACCGGTAACAAAGCGTAGAGAGCACAATGAGAATTCATTCAGTGAGTCAAGTTTCAAGCAGCTAGCACAAACCGTGTTTGATTTAGATTTTCGAAAGCATGTATCCCTAGAGGGGAAAATGTAGTAAAACCTAAACATTCAAAGTCATCCTGCAAAGGAATGCTTCAACCTAGCAGAACAAAATTTGTGCAGCCAAGCGTAAATGGTATACACCTTTTTCCTACCAAGTATCAACAAGATAGGGTGACAAAATATTGGCTGAGGTTTCCGTAATCTCTGAGTTTTTTGGAAGCTCGGTGAATACTTTCCAAAGAAAGTGTGTTTTCCTTGCCTCTGTTAGGGCTACTTCAACAGGGAACAATGCATAGAGAGTGCACTGAGAACTAGTTGAATGAGTCAACTTACAAGCACACAGCAAAAACCGTGTTTGATTTAGATTTCCATGTGCATGTATCCCTATAGGGGAAAATGAAGTGAAACCTAAAATTTCAAAGTATTCCTGCAAACCAACTATTCAACCTAGAAGATCTAAATTTGGGCAGCCAAATGCAACCGGTATACTTATCTTTCCTGTCGAGTTAACAACAAGTTAGGGTGAAAAAATATTTGCTGAGATTCCAGGAAACTCAAAGTTCTGTGCAATCACTGCAAATGCTTTCCAATGAAAGTTTCTTTCCCTGGCCTCTGCTTAGGGTTATTTCAACAGAAATCAAAGCATAGAGATCGCACTGAGAACTAGTTGAGTGAGTTTCAGTTTCAAGCAGCTAGCATAAACCGTGTTTGATTTATAAGTCCAAATGCATACGTCCCTATAAGGCAAAGTGAAGTGAAACCTAAAAATTCAAAGTGTTCCTGCAAACGAACTTTTCAACCTAGAAGAACGACATTTGGGTAGCTAAGTGCAACTGGTATACTCATCTTTCCTGACAAGGGTCATCAAGATCAGGTGAGTAAATATTTGCAGAGATTCCAGTTCACTTGGAGCTCTGTTGAAGCTCTGTAAATGCTTTCTAAGGAAAGCGTATGTTCCTCGCCTCCACTTAGGACCACTTCAACAGGGAACAAAGCACAGAGAGTACACCAGGAACTAATTGAGTGAGTCAAGCTTCAAGCAGCTAGCACAAACAGTGTTTGATTTAGAGTTCCAAATGCATGTATTCCTATAGGTTAAAATGAAGAGAAACCCCCCCAAATGCAATGTCTTCCTGAAAGCACATGCTTCAACTTAGAAGAACGAAATTTTGGCAGGTACATGCAACTGGTATACTCATCTTTCTTACCTAGGATCAACAAGATCAAGTGAAAAAATATTCGCTGAAATTCCAGTAAACTTGGGAGTTTTTTGGAAGCTCTGCAAACACTTACATAAGAATGCATATTTTCCTTGCCTCTGCTTGGGGATACTTCAGCGGGGCACAATGCATAGAGAGCGCACTGAGAACTAATTGAGTGAGCCAAGTTTCAAACAGGTATCACAAACTGTGTTTGATTTAGCATTCCAAATGCATGTATTCACATAGGGAAAAAAGAAGTTAAACCTAAAAATTCAAAGTGTTCCTGCAAAGGAACTCTTCAACATGAGATTACGAAATTTGGGCTGCCAAGTGCAACCCATATACTCATTTTTTCTGCCAAGTTTCAACAAGATCGGGTGAAAAAACATTTGCTGAGAGTCCAGTAAACTCTTGAGTTCTGTGGATGCCCTACAAACACGTTCAAATGAAAGTCTATTTTTCTTTGCTCTGCTTAGGGGTACATAAACCGGTAACAAAGCGTAGAGAGCACAATGAGAATTCATTCAATGAGTCAAGTTTCAAGCAGCTAGCACAAACCGTGTTAGATTTTCGAAAGCATGTATCCCTAGAGGGGAAAATGTAGTAAAACCTAAATATTCAAAGTCATCCTGCAAAGGAATGCTTCAACCTAGCAGAACAAAATTTGTGCAGCCAAGCGCAACTGGTATACACCTTTTTCCTACCAAGTATCAACAACATAGGGTGACAAAATATTTGCTGAGGTTTCCGTAATCTCTGAGTTTTTTGGAAGCTCGGTGAATACTTTCCAAAGAAAGTGTGTTTTCCTTGCCTCTGCTTAGGGCTACTTCAACAGGGAGCAATGCATAGAGAGTGCACTGAGAACTAGTTGAATGAGTCAAGTTACAATCACACAGCAAAAACCGTGTTTGTTTTAGAGTTCCATGTGCATGTATCCGTATAGGGGAAAATGAAGTGAAACCTAAAATTTCAAAGTATTCCTGCAAACCAACTATTCAACCTAGAAGATCTAAATTTGGGCAGCCAAATGCAACCGGTATACTTATCTTTCCTGTCGAGTTAACAACAAGTTAGGGTGAAAAAATATTTGCTGAGATTCCAGGAAACTCAAAGTTCTGTGCAATCACGGCAAATGCTTTCCAATGAAAGTTTCTTTCCCTGGCCTCTGCTTAGGGTTACTTCAACAGAAAACAAAGCATAGAGATCGCACTGAGAACTAGTTGAGTGAGTTTCAGTTTCAAGCAGCTAGCATAAACCGTGTTTGATTTATAAGTCCAAATGCATACGTCCCTATAAGGCAAAGTGAAGTGAAACCTAAAAATTCAAAGTGTTCCTGCAAAGGAACTCTTCAACATAAGATTACGAAATTTGGGCTGCCAAGTGCAACACATATACTTATTTTTGCTGCCAAGTTTCAACAAGATCAGGTGAAAAAACATTTGCTGAGAGTCCAGTAAACTCTTGAGTTCTGTGGATGCTCTACAAACACGTTCAAATGAAAGTCTATTTTTCTTTGCTCGGCTTAGGGGTACGTAAACCGGTAACAAAGCGTAGAGAGCACAATGAGAATTCATTCAGTGAGTCAAGTTTCAAGCAGCTAGCACAAACCGTGTTTGATTTAGATTTTCGAAAGCATGTATCCCTAGAGGGGAAAATGTAGTAAAACCTAAACATTCAAAGTCATCCTGCAAAGGAATGCTTCAACCTAGCAGAACAAAATTTGTGCAGCCAAGCGTAAATGGTATACATCTTTTTCCTACCAAGTATCAAAAAGATAGGGTGACAAAATATTTGCTGAGTTTTCCGTAATCTCTGAGTTTTTTGGAAGCTCGGTGAATACTTTCCAAAGAAAGTGTGTTTTCCTTGCCTCTGCTTAGGGCTACTTCAACAGGGAACAATGCATAGAGAGAGCACTGAGAACTAGTTGAATGAGTCAAGTTACAAGCACACAGCAAAAACCGTGTTTGATTTAGAGTTCCATGTGCATGTATCCCTATAGGGGAAAATGAAGTGAAACCTAAAATTTCAAAGTATTCCTGCAAACCAACTATTCAACCTAGAAGATCTAAATTTGGGCAGCCAAATGCAACCGGTATACTTATCTTTCCTGTCGAGTTAACAACAAGTTAGGGTGAAAAAATATTTGCTGAGATTCCAGGAAACTCAAAGTTCTGTGCAATCACTGCAAATGCTTTCCAATGAAAGTTTCTTTCCCTGGCCTCTGCTTACGGTTACTTCAACAGAAATCAAAGCATAGAGATCGCACTGAGAACTAGTTGAGTGAGTTTCAGTTTCAAGCGGCTAGCATAAACCGTGTTTTATTTATAAGTCCAAATGCATACGTCCCTATAAGGCAAAGTGAAGTGAAACCTAAAAATTCAAAGTTTTCCTGCAAACGAACTTTTCAACCTAGAAGAACGACATTTGGGTAGCTAAGTGCAACTGGTATACTCATCTTTCCTGACAAGGGTCATCAAGATCAGGTGAGTAAATATTTGCAGAGATTCCAGTTAACTTGGAGCTCTGTTGAAGCTCTGTAAATGCTTTCTAAGGAAAGCGTATGTTCCTCGCCTCCACTTAGGACGACTTCAACAGGGAACAAAGCACAGAGAGTACACCAGGAACTAATTGAGTGAGTCAAGCTTCAAGCAGCTAGCACAAACAGTGTTTGATTTAGAGTTCCAAATGCATGTATTCCTATAGGTTAAAATGAAGAGAAACCCCCCCAAATGCAATGTCTTCCTGAAAGCACTTGCTTCAACTTAGAAGAACGAAATTTTGGCAGGCAAATGCAACTGGTATACTCATCTTTCTTACCTAGGATCAACAAGATCAAGTGAAAAAATATTCGCTGAAATTCCAGTAAACTTGGGAGTTTTGTGGAAGCTCTGCAAACACTTACATAAGAAAGCGTATTTTCCTTGCCTCTGCTTGGGGATACTTCAGCGGGGGACAATGCATAGAGAGTGCACTGAGAACTAATTGAGTGAGCCAAGTTTCAAACAGGTATCACAAACTGTGTTTGATTTAGCATTCCAAATGCATGTATTCACATAGGGAAAAAAGAAGTTAAACCTAAAAATTCAAAGTGTTCCTGCAAAGGAACTCTTCAACATAAGATTACGAAATTTGGGCTGCCAAGTGCAACCCATATACTCATTTTTGCTGCCAAGTTTCAACAAGATCGGGTGAAAAAACATTTGCTGAGAGTCCAGTAAACTCTTGAGTTCTCTGGATGCTCTACAAACACGTTCAAATGAAAGTCTATTTTTCTTTGCTCGGCTTAGGGGTACATAAACCGGTAACGAAGCGTAGAGAGCACAATGAGAATTCATTCAGTGAGTCAAGTTTCAAGCAGTTAGCACAAACCGTGTTTGATTTAGATTTTCAAAAGCATGTATCCCTACAGGGGAAAATGTAGTAAAACCTAAATATTCAAAGTCATCCTGCAAAGGAATGCTTCAACCTAGCAGAACAAAATTTGTGCAGCCAAGCGCAACTGGTATACACCTTTTTCCTACCAAGTATCAACAAGATAGGGTGACAAAATATTTGCTGAGTTTTCCGTAATCTCTGAGTTTTTTGGAAGCTCCGTGAATACTTTCCAAAGAAAGTGTGTTTTCCTTGCCTCTGCTTAGGGCTACTTCAACAGGGAACAATGCATAGAGAGAGCACTGAGAACTAGTTGAATGAGTCAAGTTACAAGCACACAGCAAAAACCGTGTTTGATTTAGAGTTCCATGTGCATGTATCCCTATAGGGGAAAATGAAGTGAAACCTAAAATTTCAAAGTATTCCTGCAAACCAACTATTCAACCTAGAAGATCTAAATTTGGGCAGCCAAATGCAACCGGTATACTTATCTTTCCTGTCGAGTTAACAACAAGTTAGGGTGAAAAAATATTTGCTGAGATTCCAGGAAACTCAAAGTTCTGTTGAATCACTGCAAATGCTTTCCAATGAAAGTTTCTTTCCCTGGCCTCTGCTTAGGGTTACTTCAACAGAAAACAAAGCATAGAGATCGCACTGAGAACTAGTTGAGTGAGTTTCAGTTTCAAGCAGCTAGCATAAACCGTGTTTGATTTATAAGTCCAAATGCATACGTCCCTATAAGGCAAAGTGAAGTGAAACCTAAAAATTCAAAGTGTTCCTGCAAAGGAACTCTTCAACATAAGATTACGAAATTTGGGCTGCCAAGTGCAACACATATACTCATTTTTGCTGCCAAGTTTCAACAAGATCAGGTGAAAAAACATTTGCTGAGAGTCCAGTAAACTCTTGAGTTCTGTGGATGCTCTACAAACACGTTCAAATGAAAGTCTATTTTTCTTTGCTCGGCTTAGGGGTACGTAAACCGGTAACAAAGCGTAGAGAGCACAATGAGAATTCATTCAGTGAGTCAAGTTTCAAGCAGCTAGCACAAACCGTGTTTGATTTAGATTTTCGAAAGCATGTATCCCTAGAGGGGAAAATGTAGTAAAACCTAAACATTCAAAGTCATCCTGCAAAGGAATGCTTCAACCTAGCAGAACAAAATTTGTGCAGCCAAGCGTAAATGGTATACACCTTTTTCCTACCAAGTATCAAAAAGATAGGGTGACAAAATATTTGCTGAGTTTTCCGTAATCTCTGAGTTTTTTGGAAGCTCGGTGAATACTTTCCAAAGAAAGAGTGTTTTCCTTGCCTCTGCTTAGGGCTACTTCAACAGGGAACAATGCATAGAGAGAGCACTGAGAACTAGTTGAATGAGTCAAGTTACAAGCACACAGCAAAAACCGTGTTTGATTTAGAGTTCCATGTGCATGTATCCCTATAGGGGAAAATGAAGTGAAACCTAAAATTTCAAAGTATTCCTGCAAACCAACTATTCAACCTAGAAGATCTAAATTTGGGCAGCCAAATGCAACCGGTATACTTATCTTTCCTGTCGAGTTAACAACAAGTTAGGGTGAAAAAATATTTGCTGAGATTCCAGGAAACTCAAAGTTCTGTGCAATCACTGCAAATGCTTTCCAATGAAAGTTTCTTTCCCTGGCCTCTGCTTAGGGTTACTTCAACAGAAATCAAAGCATAGAGATCGCACTGAGAACTAGTTGAGTGAGTTTCAGTTTCAAGCGGCTAGCATAAACCGTGTTTGATTTATAAGTCCAAATGCATACGTCCCTATAAGGCAAAGTGAAGTGAAACCTAAAAATTCAAAGTGTTCCTGCAAACGAACTTTTCAACCTAGAAGAACGACATTTGGGTAGCTAAGTGCAACTGGTATACTCATCTTTCCTGACAAGGGTCATCAAGATCAGGTGAGTAAATATTTGCAGAGATTCCAGTTAACTTGGAGCTCTGTTGAAGCTCTGTAAATGCTTTCTAAGGAAAGCGTATGTTCCTCGCCTCCACTTAGGACCACTTCAACAGGGAACAAAGCACAGAGAGTACACCAGGAACTAATTGAGTGAGTCAAGCTTCAAGCAGCTAGCACAAACAGTGTTTGATTTAGAGTTCCAAATGCATGTATTCCTATAGGTTAAAATGAAGAGAAACCCCCCAAATGCAATGTCTTCCTGAAAGCACATGCTTCAACTTAGAAGAACGAAATTTTGGCAGGCAAATGCAACTGGTATACTCATCTTTCTTACCTAGGAACAACAAGATCAAGTGAAAAAATATTCGCTGAAATTCCAGTGAACTTGGGAGTTTTGTGGAAGCTCTGCAAACACTTACATAAGAAAGCGTATTTTCCTTGCCTCTGCTTGGGGATACTTCAGCGGGGGACAATGCATAGAGAGTGCACTGAGAACTAATTGAGTGAGCCAAGTTTCAAACAGGTATCACAAACTGTGTTTGATTTAGCATTCCAAATGCATGTATTCACATAGGGAAAAAAGAAGTTAAACCTAAAAATTCAAAGTGTTCCTGCAAAGGAAATCTTCAACATAAGATTACGAAATTTGGGCTGCCAAGTGCAACCCATATACTCATTTTTGCTGCCAAGTTTCAACAAGATCGAGTGAAAAAACATTTGCTGAGAGTCCAGTAAACTCTTGAGTTCTGTGTATGCTCTACAAACACGTTCAAATGAAAGTCTATTTTTCTTTGCTCTGCTTAGGGGTACATAAACCGGTAACGAAGCATAGAGAGCACAATGAGAATTCATTCAGTGAGTCAAGTTTCAAGCAGCTAGCACAAACCGTGTTTGATTTAGATTTTCAAAAGCATGTATCCCTAGAGGGGAAAATGTAGTAAAACCTAAATATTCAAAGTCATCCTGCCAAGGAATGCTTCAACCTAGCAGAACAAAATTTGTGCAGCCAAGCGCAACTGGTATACACCTTTTTCCTACCAAGTGTCAACAAGATAGGGTGACAAAACATTTGCTGAGGTTTCCGTAATCTCTGAGTTTTTTGGAAGCTCGGTGAATACTATCCAAAAAAGTGTGTTTTCCTTGCCTCTGCTTAGGGCTACTTCAACAGTTAACAATGCTTAGAGAGTGCACTGAGAACTAGTTGAATGAGTCAAGTTACAAGCACACAGCGAAAACCGTGTTTGATTTAGAGTTCCATATGCATGTATCCCTATAGGGGAAAATGAAGTGAAACCTAAAATTTCAAAGTATTCCTGCAAACCAACTATTCAACCTAGAAGATCTAAATTTGGGCAGCCAAATGCAACCGGTATTCTTATCTTTCCTGTCGAGTTAACAACAAGTTAGGGTGAAAAAATATTTGCTGAGATTCCAGGAAACTCAAAGTTCTGTGCAATCACTGCAAATGCTTTCCAATGAAAGTTTCTTTCCCTGGCCTCTGCTTAGGGTTACTTCAACAGAAATCAAAGCATAGAGATCGCACTGAGAACTAGTTGAGTGAGTTTCAGTTTCAAGCGGCTAGCATAAACCGTGTTTGATTTATAAGTCCAAATGCATACGTCCCTATAAGGCAAAGTGAAGTGAAACCTAAAAATTCAAAGTGTTCCTGCAAACGAACTTTTCAACCTAGAAGAACGACATTTGGGTAGCTAAGTGCAACTGGTATACTCATCTTTCCTGACAAGGGTCATCAAGATCAGGTGAGTAAATATTTGCAGAGATTCCAGTTAACTTGGAGCTCTGTTGAAGCTCTGTAAATGCTTTCTAAGGAAAGCGTATGTTCCTCGCCTCCACTTAGGACCACTTCAACAGGGAACAAAGCACAGAGAGTACACCAGGAACTAATTGAGTGAGTCAAGCTTCAAGCAGCTAGCACAAACAGTGTTTGATTTAGAGTTCCAAATGCATGTATTCCTATAGGTTAAAATGAAGAGAAACCCCCCAAATGCAATGTCTTCCTGAAAGCACATGCTTCAACTTAGAAGAACGAAATTTTGGCAGGCAAATGCAACTGGTATACTCATCTTTCTTACCTAGGAACAACAAGATCAAGTGAAAAAATATTCGCTGAAATTCCAGTGAACTTGGGAGTTTTGTGGAAGCTCTGCAAACACTTACATAAGAAAGCGTATTTTCCTTGCCTCTGCTTGGGGATACTTCAGCGGGGGACAATGCATAGAGAGTGCACTGAGAACTAATTGAGTGAGCCAAGTTTCAAACAGGTATCACAAACTGTGTTTGATTTAGCATTCCAAATGCATGTATTCACATAGGGAAAAAAGAAGTTAAACCTAAAAATTCAAAGTGTTCCTGCAAAGGAAATCTTCAACATAAGATTACGAAATTTGGGCTGCCAAGTGCAACCCATATACTCATTTTTGCTGCCAAGTTTCAACAAGATCGGGTGAAAAAACATTTGCTGAGAGTCCAGTAAACTCTTGAGTTCTCTGGATGCTCTACAAACACGTTCAAATGAAAGTCTATTTTTCTTTGCTCGGCTTAGGGGTACATAAACCGGTAACGAAGCGTAGAGAGCACAATGAGAATTCATTCAGTGAGTCAAGTTTCAAGCAGTTAGCACAAACCGTGTTTGATTTAGATTTTCAAAAGCATGTATCCCTACAGGGGAAAATGTAGTAAAACCTAAATATTCAAAGTCATCCTGCCAAGGAATGCTTCAACCTAGCAGAACAAAATTTGTGCAGCCAAGCGCAACTGGTATACACCTTTTTCCTACCAAGTATCAACAAGATAGGGTGACAAAATATTTGCTGAGTTTTCCGTAATCTCTGAGTTTTTTGGAAGCTCCGTGAATACTTTCCAAAGAAAGTGTGTTTTCCTTGCCTCTGCTTAGGGCTACTTCAACAGGGAACAATGCATAGAGAGAGCACTGAGAACTAGTTGAATGAGTCAAGTTACAAGCACACAGCAAAAACCGTGTTTGATTTAGAGTTCCATGTGCATGTATCCCTATAGGGGAAAATGAAGTGAAACCTAAAATTTCAAAGTATTCCTGCAAACCAACTATTCAACCTAGAAGATCTAAATTTGGGCAGCCAAATGCAACCGGTATACTTATCTTTCCTGTCGAGTTAACAACAAGTTAGGGTGAAAAAATATTTGCTGAGATTCCAGGAAACTCAAAGTTCTGTTGAATCACTGCAAATGCTTTCCAATGAAAGTTTCTTTCCCTGGCCTCTGCTTAGGGTTACTTCAACAGAATACAAAGCATAGAGATCGCACTGAGAACTAGTTGAGTGAGTTTCAGTTTCAAGCAGCTAGCATAAACCGTGTTTGATTTATAAGTCCAAATGCATACGTCCCTATAAGGCAAAGTGAAGTGAAACCTAAAAATTCAAAGTGTTCCTGCAAAGGAACTCTTCAACATAAGATTACGAAATTTGGGCTGCCAAGTGCAACACATATACTCATTTTTGCTGCCAAGTTTCAACAAGATCAGGTGAAAAAACATTTGCTGAGAGTCCAGTAAACTCTTGAGTTCTGTGGATGCTCTACAAACACGTTCAAATGAAAGTCTATTTTTCTTTGCTCGGCTTAGGGGTACGTAAACCGGTAACAAAGCGTAGAGAGCACAATGAGAATTCATTCAGTGAGTCAAGTTTCAAGCAGCTAGCACAAACCGTGTTTGATTTAGATTTTCGAAAGCATGTATCCCTAGAGGGGAAAATGTAGTAAAACCTAAACATTCAAAGTCATCCTGCAAAGGAATGCTTCAACCTAGCAGAACAAAATTTGTGCAGCCAAGCGTAAATGGTATACACCTTTTTCCTACCAAGTATCAAAAAGATAGGGTGACAAAATATTTGCTGAGTTTTCCGTAATCTCTGAGTTTTTTGGAAGCTCGGTGAATACTTTCCAAAGAAAGAGTGTTTTCCTTGCCTCTGCTTAGGGCTACTTCAACAGGGAACAATGCATAGAGAGAGCACTGAGAACTAGTTGAATGAGTCAAGTTACAAGCACACAGCAAAAACCGTGTTTGATTTAGAGTTCCATGTGCATGTATCCCTATAGGGGAAAATGAAGTGAAACCTAAAATTTCAAAGTATTCCTGCAAACCAACTATTCAACCTAGAAGATCTAAATTTGGGCAGCCAAATGCAACCGGTATACTTATCTTTCCTGTCGAGTTAACAACAAGTTAGGGTGAAAAAATATTTGCTGAGATTCCAGGAAACTCAAAGTTCTGTGCAATCACTGCAAATGCTTTCCAATGAAAGTTTCTTTCCCTGGCCTCTGCTTAGGGTTACTTCAACAGAAATCAAAGCATAGAGATCGCACTGAGAACTAGTTGAGTGAGTTTCAGTTTCAAGCGGCTAGCATAAACCGTGTTTGATTTATAAGTCCAAATGCATACGTCCCTATAAGGCAAAGTGAAGTGAAACCTAAAAATTCAAAGTGTTCCTGCAAACGAACTTTTCAACCTAGAAGAACGACATTTGGGTAGCTAAGTGCAACTGGTATACTCATCTTTCCTGACAAGGGTCATCAAGATCAGGTGAGTAAATATTTGCAGAGATTCCAGTTAACTTGGAGCTCTGTTGAAGCTCTGTAAATGCTTTCTAAGGAAAGCGTATGTTCCTCGCCTCCACTTAGGACCACTTCAACAGGGAACAAAGCACAGAGAGTACACCAGGAACTAATTGAGTGAGTCAAGCTTCAAGCAGCTAGCACAAACAGTGTTTGATTTAGAGTTCCAAATGCATGTATTCCTATAGGTTAAAATGAAGAGAAACCCCCCAAATGCAATGTCTTCCTGAAAGCACATGCTTCAACTTAGAAGAACGAAATTTTGGCAGGCAAATGCAACTGGTATACTCATCTTTCTTACCTAGGAACAACAAGATCAAGTGAAAAAATATTCGCTGAAATTCCAGTGAACTTGGGAGTTTTGTGGAAGCTCTGCAAACACTTACATAAGAAAGCGTATTTTCCTTGCCTCTGCTTGGGGATACTTCAGCGGGGGACAATGCATAGAGAGTGCACTGAGAACTAATTGAGTGAGCCAAGTTTCAAACAGGTATCACAAACTGTGTTTGATTTAGCATTCCAAATGCATGTATTCACATAGGGAAAAAAGAAGTTAAACCTAAAAATTCAAAGTGTTCCTGCAAAGGAAATCTTCAACATAAGATTACGAAATTTGGGCTGCCAAGTGCAACCCATATACTCATTTTTGCTGCCAAGTTTCAACAAGATCGAGTGAAAAAACATTTGCTGAGAGTCCAGTAAACTCTTGAGTTCTGTGTATGCTCTACAAACACGTTCAAATGAAAGTCTATTTTTCTTTGCTCTGCTTAGGGGTACATAAACCGGTAACGAAGCATAGAGAGCACAATGAGAATTCATTCAGTGAGTCAAGTTTCAAGCAGCTAGCACAAACCGTGTTTGATTTAGATTTTCAAAAGCATGTATCCCTAGAGGGGAAAATGTAGTAAAACCTAAATATTCAAAGTCATCCTGCCAAGGAATGCTTCAACCTAGCAGAACAAAATTTGTGCAGCCAAGCGCAACTGGTATACACCTTTTTCCTACCAAGTGTCAACAAGATAGGGTGACAAAACATTTGCTGAGGTTTCCGTAATCTCTGAGTTTTTTGGAAGCTCTGTGAATACTATCCAAAAAAGTGTGTTTTCCTTGCCTCTGCTTAGGGCTACTTCAACAGTTAACAATGCTTAGAGAGTGCACTGAGAACTAGTTGAATGAGTCAAGTTACAAGCACACAGCGAAAACCGTGTTTGATTTAGAGTTCCATATGCATGTATCCCTATAGGGGAAAATGAAGTGAAACCTAAAATTTCAAAGTATTCCTGCAAACCAACTATTCAACCTAGAACATCTAAATTTGGGCAGCCAAATGCAACCGGTATACTTATCTTTCCTGTCGAGTTAACAACAAGTTAGGGTGAAAAAATATTTGCTGAGATTCCAGGAAACTCAAAGTTCTGTGGAATCACTGCAAATGCTTTCCAATTAAAGTTTCTTTCCCTGGCCTCTGCTTAGGGTTACTTCAACAGAAAACAAAGCATAGAGATCGCACTGAGAACTAGTTGAGTGAGTTTCAGTTTCAAGCAGCTAGCATAAACCGTGTTTGATTTATAAGTCCAAATGCATACGTCCCTATAAGGAAAAGTGAAGTGAAACCTAAAAATTCAAAGTGTTCCTGCAAACGAACTTTTCAACCTAGAAGAACGACATTTGGGTAGCTAAGTGCAACTGGTATACTCATCTTTCCTGACAAGGGTCATCAAGATCAGGTGAGTAAATATTTGCAGAGATTCCAGTTAACTTGGAGCTCTGTTGAAGCTCTGTAAATGCTTTCTAAGGAAAGCGTATGTTCCTCGCCTCCACTTAGGACCACTTCAACAGGGAACAAAGCACAGAGAGTACACCAGGAACTAATTGAGTGAGTCAAGCTTCAAGCAGCTAGCACAAACAGTGTTTGATTTAGAGTTCCAAATGCATGTATTCCTATAGGTTAAAATGAAGAGAAACCCCCCCAAATGCAATGTCTTCCTGAAAGCACATGCTTCAACTTAGAAGAACGAAATTTTGGCAGGCAAATGCAACTGGTATACTCATCTTTCTTACCTAGGATCAACAAGATCAAGTGAAAAAATATTCGCTGAAATTCCAGTAAACTTGGGAGTTTTTTGGAAGCTCTGCAAACACTTACATAAGAAAGCATATTTTCCTTGCCTCTGCTTGGGGATACTTCAGCGGGGGTCAATGCATAGAGAGCGCACTGAGAACTAATTGAGTGAGCCAAGTTTCAAACAGGTATCACAAACTGTGTTTGATTTAGCATTCCAAATGCATGTATTCACATAGGGAAAAAAGAAGTTAAACCTAAAAATTCAAAGTGTTCCTGCAAAGGAACTCTTCAACATAAGATTACGAAATTTGGGCTGCCAAGTGCAACCCATATACTCATTTTTGCTGCCAAGTTTCAACAAGATCGGGTGAAAAAACATTTGCTGAGAGTCCAGTAAACTCTTGAGTTCTGTGGATGCCCTACAAACACGTTCAAATGAAAGTCTATTTTTCTTTGCTCTGCTTAGGGGTACATAAACCGGTAACAAAGCGTAGAGAGCATAATGAGAATTCATTCAGTGAGTCAAGTTTCAAGCAGCTAGCACAAACCGTGTTTGATTTAGATTTTCGAAAGCATGTATCCCTAGAGGGGAAAATGTAGTAAAACCTAAATATTCAAAGTCATCCTGCAAAGGAATGCTTCAACCTAGCAGAACAAAATTTGTGCAGCCAAGCGCAACTGGTATACACCTTTTTCCTACCAAGTATCAATAAGATAGGGTGACAAAATATTGGCTGAGGTTTCCGCAATCTCTGAGTTTTTTGGAAGCTCGGTGAATACTTTCCAAAGAAAGTGTGTTTTCCTTGCCTCTGCTTAGGGCTACTTCAACAGGGAACAATGCATAGAGAGTGCACTGAGAACTAGTTGAATGAGTCAAGTTACAAGCACACAGCAAAAACCGTGTTTGATTTAGAGTTCCATGTGCATGTATCCCTATAGGGGAAAATGAAGTGAAACCTAAAATTTCAAAGTATTCCTGCAAACCAACTATTCAACCTAGAAGATCTAAATTTGGGCAGCCAAATGCAACCGGTATACTTATCTTTCCTGTCGAGTTAACAACAAGTTAGGGTGAAAAAATATTTGCTGAGATTCCAGGAAACTCAAAGTTCTGTGCAATCACTGCAAATGCTTTCCAATGAAAGTTTCTTTCCCTGGCCTCTGCTTAGGGTTACTTCAACAGAAAACAAAGCATTGAGATCGCACTGAGAACTAGTTGAGTGAGTTTCAGTTTCAAGCAGCTAGCATAAACCGTGTTTGATTTATAAGTCCAAATGCATACGTCCCTATAAGGCAAAGTGAAGTGAAACCTAAAAATTCAAAGTGTTCCTGCAAACGAACTTTTCAACCTAGAAGAACGACATTTGGGTAGCTAAGTGCAACTGGTATACTCATCTTTCCTGACAAGGGTCATCAAGATCAGGTGAGTAAATATTTGCAGAGATTCCAGTTAACTTGGAGCTCTGTTGAAGCTCTGTGAATGCTTTCTAAGGAAAGCGTATGTTCCTCGCCTCCACTTAGGACCACTTCAACAGGGAACAAAGCACAGAGAGTACACCAGGAACTAATTGAGTGAGTCAAGCTTCAAGCAGCTAGCACAAACAGTGTTTGATTTAGAGTTCCAAATGCATGTATTCCTATAGGTTAAAATGAAGAGAAACCCCCCCAAATGCAATGTCTTCCTGAAAGCACATGCTTCAACTTAGAAGAACGAAATTTTGGCAGGCAAATGCAACTGGTATACTCATCTTTCTTACCTAGGATCAACAAGATCAAGTGAAAAAATATTCGCTGAAATTCCAGTAAACGTGGGAGTTTTTTGGAAGCTCTGCAAACACTTACATAAGAAAGCGTGTTTTCCTTGCGTCTGCTTGGGGATACTTCAGTGGGGGACAATGCATAGAGAGTGCACTGAGAACTAATTGAGTGAGCCAAGTTTCAAAGAGGTTTCACAAACTGTGTTTGATTTAGCATTCCAAATGTATGTATTCACATAGGGAAAAAAGAAGTTAAACCTAAAAATTCAAAGTGTTCCTGCAAAGGAACTCTTCAACATAAGATTACGAAATTTGGGCTGCCAAGTGCAAACCATATACTCATTTTTGCTGCCAAGTTTCAACAAGATCGGGTGAAAAAACATTTGCTGAGAGTCCAGTAAACTCTTGAGTTCTGTGGATGCTCTACAAACACGTTCAAATGAAAGTCTATTTTTCTTTGCTCTGCTTAGGGGTACGTAAACCGGTAACAAAGCGTAGAGAGCACAATGAGAATTCATTCAGTGAGTCAAGTTTCAAGCAGCTAGCACAAACCGTGTTTGATTTAGATTTTCGAAAGCATGTATCCCTAGAGGGGAAAATGTAGTAAAACCTAAATATTCAAAGTCATCCTGCCAAGGAATGCTTCAACCTAGCAGAACAAAATTTGTGCAGCCAAGTGCAACTGGTATACACCTTTTTCCTACCAAGTATCAACAAGATAGGGTGACAAAATATTGGCTGAGGTTTCCGTAATCTCTGAGTTTTTTGGAAGCTCGGTGAATACTTTCCAAAGAAAGTGTGTTTTCCTTGCCTCTGCTTAGGGCTACTTCAACAGGGAACAATGCATAGAGAGTGCACTGAGAACTAGTTGAATGAGTCAAGTTACAAGCACACAGCAAAAACCGTGTTTGATTTAGAGTTCCATGTGCATGTATCCCTATAGGGGAAAATGAAGTGAAACCTAAAATTTCAAAGTATTCCTGCAAACCAACTATTCAACCTAGAAGATCTAAATTTGGGCAGCCAAATGCAACCGGTATACTTATCTTTCCTGTCGAGTTAACAACAAGTTAGGGTGAAAAAATATTTGCTGAGATTCCAGGAAACTCAAAGTTCTGTGCAATCACTGCAAATGCTTTCCAATGAAAGTTTCTTTCCCTGGCCTCTGCTTAGGGTTATTTCAACAGAAATCAAAGCATAGAGATCGCACTGAGAACTAGTTGAGTGAGTTTCAGTTTCAAGCAGCTAGCATAAACCGTGTTTGATTTATAAGTCCAAATGCATACGTCCCTATAAGGAAAAGTGAAGTGAAACCTAAAAATTCAAAGTGTTCCTGCAAACGAACTTTTCAACCTAGAAGAACGACATTTGGGTAGCTAAGTGCAACTGGTATACTCATCTTTCCTGACAAGGGTCATCAAGATCAGGTGAGTAAATATTTGCAGAGATTCCAGTTCACTTGGAGCTCTGTTGAAGCTCTGTAAATGCTTTCTAAGGAAAGCGTATGTTCCTCGCCTCCACTTAGGACCACTTCAACAGGGAACAAAGCACAGAGAGTACACCAGGAACTAATTGAGTGAGTCAAGCTTCAAGCAGCTAGCACAAACAGTGTTTGATTTAGAGTTCCAAATGCATGTATTCCTATAGGTTAAAATGAAGAGAAACCCCCCCAAATGCAATGTCTTCCTGAAAGCACATGCTTCAACTTAGAAGAACGAAATTTTGGCAGGTACATGCAACTGGTATACTCATCTTTCTTACCTAGGATCAACAAGATCAAGTGAAAAAATATTCGCTGAAATTCCAGTAAACTTGGGAGTTTTTTGGAAGCTCTGCAAACACTTACATAAGAAAGCATATTTTCCTTGCCTCTGCTTGGGGATACTTCAGCGGGGGACAATGCATAGAGAGCGCACTGAGAACTAATTGAGTGAGCCAAGTTTCAACAGGTATCACAAACTGTGTTTGATTTAGCATTCCAAATGCATGTATTCACATAGGGAAAAAAGAAGTTAAACCTAAAAATTCAAAGTGTTCCTGCAAAGGAACTCTTCAACATAAGATTACGAAATTTGGGCTGCCAAGTGCAACACATATACTCATTTTTGCTGCCAAGTTTCAACAAGATCAGGTGAAAAAACATTTGCTGAGAGTCCAGTAAACTCTTGAGTTCTGTGGATGCTCTACAAACACGTTCAAATGAAAGTCTATTTTTCTTTGCTCGGCTTAGGGGTACGTAAACCGGTAACAAAGCGTAGAGAGCACAATGAGAATTCATTCAGTGAGTCAAGTTTCAAGCAGCTAGCACAAACCGTGTTTGATTTAGATTTTCGAAAGCATGTATCCCTAGAGGGGAAAATGTAGTAAAACCTAAACATTCAAAGTCATCCTGCAAAGGAATGCTTCAACCTAGCAGAACAAAATTTGTGCAGCCAAGCGTAAATGGTATACACCTTTTTCCTACCAAGTATCAAAAATATAGGGTGACAAAATATTTGCTGAGTTTTCCGTAATCTCTGAGTTTTTTGGAAGCTCGGTGAATACTTTCCAAAGAAAGAGTGTTTTCCTTGCCTCTGCTTAGGGCTACTTCAACAGGGAACAATGCATAGAGAGAGCACTGAGAACTAGTTGAATGAGTCAAGTTACAAGCACACAGCAAAAACCGTGTTTGATTTAGAGTTCCATGTGCATGTATCCCTATAGGGGAAAATGAAGTGAAACCTAAAATTTCAAAGTATTCCTGCAAACCAACTATTCAACCTAGAAGATCTAAATTTGGGCAGCCAAATGCAACCGGTATACTTATCTTTCCTGTCGAGTTAACAACAAGTTAGGGTGAAAAAATATTTGCTGAGATTCCAGGAAACTCAAAGTTCTGTGCAATCACTGCAAATGCTTTCCAATGAAAGTTTCTTTCCCTGGCCTCTGCTTAGGGTTACTTCAACAGAAATCAAAGCATAGAGATCGCACTGAGAACTAGTTGAGTGAGTTTCAGTTTCAAGCGGCTAGCATAAACCGTGTTTGATTTATAAGTCCAAATGCATACGTCCCTATAAGGCAAAGTGAAGTGAAACCTAAAAATTCAAAGTGTTCCTGCAAACGAACTTTTCAACCTAGAAGAACGACATTTGGGTAGCTAAGTGCAACTGGTATACTCATCTTTCCTGACAAGGGTCATCAAGATCAGGTGAGTAAATATTTGCAGAGATTCCAGTTAACTTGGAGCTCTGTTGAAGCTCTGTAAATGCTTTCTAAGGAAAGCGTATGTTCCTCGCCTCCACTTAGGACCACTTCAACAGGGAACAAAGCACAGAGAGTACACCAGGAACTAATTGAGTGAGTCAAGCTTCAAGCAGCTAGCACAAACAGTGTTTGATTTAGAGTTCCAAATGCATGTATTCCTATAGGTTAAAATGAAGAGAAACCCCCCAAATGCAATGTCTTCCTGAAAGCACATGCTTCAACTTAGAAGAACGAAATTTTGGCAGGCAAATGCAACTGGTATACTCATCTTTCTTACCTAGGAACAACAAGATCAAGTGAAAAAATATTCGCTGAAATTCCAGTGAACTGGGAGTTTTGTGGAAGCTCTGCAAACACTTACATAAGAAAGCGTATTTTCCTTGCCTCTGCTTGGGGATACTTCAGCGGGGGACAATGCATAGAGAGTGCACTGAGAACTAATTGAGTGAGCCAAGTTTCAAACAGGTATCACAAACTGTGTTTGATTTAGCATTCCAATGCATGTATTCACATAAGGGAAAAAGAAGTTAAACCTAAAAATTCAAAGTGTTCCTGCAAAGGAAATCTTCACATAAGATTACGAAATTTGGGCTGCCAAGTGCAACCCATATACTCATTTTTGCTGCCAAGTTTCAACAAGATCGAGTGAAAAAACATTTGCTGAGAGTCCAGTAAACTCTTGAGTTCTGTGGATGCTCTACAAACACGTTCAAATGAAAGTCTATTTTTCTTTGCTCTGCTTAGGGGTACATAAACCGTAACGAAGCATAGAGAGCACAATGAGAATTCATTCAGTGAGTCAAGTTTCAAGCAGCTAGCACAAACCGTGTTTGATTTAGATTTTCAAAAGCATGTGTCCCTAGAGGGGAAAATGTAGTAAAACCTAATATTCAAAAGTCATCCTGCCAAGGAATGCTTCAACCTAGCAGAACAAAATTTGTGCAGCCAAGCGCAACTGGTATACACCTTTTTCCTACCAAGTGTCAACAAGATAGGGTGACAAAACATTTGCTGAGGTTTCCGTAATCTCTGAGTTTTTTGGAAGCTCGGTGAATACTATCCAAAAAAGTGTGTTTTCCTTGCCTCTGCTTAGGGCTACTTCAACAGTTAACAATGCTTAGAGAGTGCACTGAGAACTAGTTGAATGAGTCAAGTTACAAGCACACAGCGAAACCCGTGTTTGATTTAGAGTTCCATATGCATGTATCCCTATAGGGGAAAATGAAGTGAAACCTAAAATTTCAAAGTATTCCTGCAAACCAACTATTCAACCTAGAACATCTAAATTTGGGCAGCCAAATGCAACCGGTATACTTATCTTTCCTGTCGAGTTAACAACAAGTTAGGGTGAAAAAATATTTGCTGAAGATTCCAGGAAACTCAAAGTTCTGTGGAATCACTGCAAATGCTTTCCAATGAAAGTTTCTTTCCCTGGCCTCTGCTTAGGGTTACTTCAACAGAAAACAAAGCATAGAGATCGCACTGAGAACTAGTTGAGTGAGTTTCAGTTTCAAGCAGCTAGCATAAACCGTGTTTGATTTATAAGTCCAAATGCATACGTCCCTATAAGGAAAAGTGAAGTGAAACCTAAAAATTCAAAGTGTTCCTGCAAACGAACTTTTCAACCTAGAAGAACGACATTTGGGTAGCTAAGTGCAACTGGTTATACTCATCTTTCCTGACAAGGGTCATCAAGATCAGGTGAGTAAATATTTGCAGAGATTCAGTTAACTTGGAGCTCTGTTGAAGCTCTGTAAATGCTTTCTAAGGAAAGCGTATGTTCCTCGCCTCCACTTAGGACCACTTCAACAGGGAACAAAGCACAGAGAGTACACCAGGAACTAATTGAGTGAGTCAAGCCTTCAAGCAGCTAGCACAAACAGTGTTTGATTTAGAGTTCCCAAATGCATGTATTCCTATAGGTTAAAATGAAGAGAAACCCCCCCAAATGCAATGTCTTCCTGAAAGCACATGCTTCAACTTAGAAGAACGAAATTTTGGCAGGCAAATGCAACTGGTATACTCATCTTTCTTACCTAGGATCAACAAGATCAAGTGAAAAAATATTCGCTGAAATTCCAGTAAACTTGGGAGTTTTTTGGAAGCTCTGCAAACACTTACATAAGAAAGCATATTTTCCTTGCCTCTGCTTGGGGATACTTCAGCGGGGGTCAATGCATAGAGAGCGCACTGAGAACTAATTGAGTGAGCCAAGTTTCAAACAGGTATCACAAACTGTGTTTGATTTAGCATTCCAAATGCATGTATTCACATAGGGAAAAAAGAAGTTAAACCTAAAAATTCAAAGTGTTCCTGCAAAGGAACTCTTCAACATAAGATTACGAAATTTGGGCTGCCAAGTGCAACCCATATACTCATTTTTGCTGCCAAGTTTCAACAAGATCGGGGTGAAAAAACATTTGCTGAGAGTCCAGTAAACTCTTGAGTTCTTTGGATGCCCTACAAACACGTTCAAATGAAAGTCTATTTTTCTTTGCTCTGCTTAGGGGTACATAAACCGGTAACAAAGCGTAGAGAGCATAATGAGAATTCATTCAGTGAGTCAAGTTTCAAGCAGCTAGCACAAGCCGTGTTTGATTTAGATTTTCGAAAGCATGTATCCCTACAGGGAAAATGTAGTAAACTAAATATTCAAAGTCATCCTGCAAAGGAATGCTTCAACCTAGCAGAACAAAATTTGTGCAGCCAAGCGCAACTGGTATACACCTTTTTCCTACCAAGTTTCAATAAGATAGGGTGACAAAATATTGACTGAGGTTTCCGCAATCTCTGAGTTTTTTGGAAGCTCGGTGAATACTATCCAAAGAAAGTGTGTTTTCCTTGCCTCTGCTTAGGGCTACTTCAACAGGGAACAATGCATAGAGAATGCACGTGAGAACTAGTTGAATGAGTCAAGTAGCACACAGCAAAAACCGTGTTTGATTTAGAGTTCCATGTGCATGTATCCCTATAGGGGGAAAATGAAGTGAAACCTAAAATTTCAAAGTATTCCTGCAAACCAACTATTCAACCTAGAAGATCTAAATTTGGGCAGCCAAATGCAACCGGTATACTTATCTTTCCTGTCGAGTTAACAACAAGTTAGGGTGAAAAAATATTTGCTGAGATTCCAGGAAACTCAAAGTTCTGTGCAATCACTGCAAATGCTTTCCAATGAAAGTTTCTTTCCCTGGCCTCTGCTTAGGGTTACTTCAACAGAAAACAAAGCATTGAGATCGCACTGAGAACTAGTTGAGTGGGTTTCAGTTTCAAGCGGCTAGCATAAACCGTGTTTGATTTATAAGTCCAAATGCATACGTCCCTATAAGGAAAAGTGAAGTGAAACCTAAAAATTCAAAGTGTTCCTGCCAAACGAACTTTTCAACCTAGAAGAACGACATTTGGGTAGCTAAGTGCAACTGGTACACTCATCTTTCCTGACAAGGGTCATCAAGATCAGGTGAGTAAATATTTGCAGAGATTCCAGTTAACTTGGAGCTCTGTTGAAGCTCTGTAAATGCTTTCTAAGGAAAGCGTATGTTCCTCGCCTCCACTTAGGACCACTTCAACAGGGAACAAAGCACAGAGAGTACACCAGGAACTAATTGAGTGAGTCAAGCTTCAAGCAGCTAGCACAAACAGTGTTTGATTTAGAGTTCCAAATGCATGTATTCCTATAGGTTAAAATGAAGAGAAACCCCCAAATGCAATGTCTTCCTGAAAGCACATGCTCAACTTAGAAGAACGAAATTTTGGCAGGCAAATGCAACTGGTATACTCATCTTTCTTACCTAGGATCAACAAGATCAAGTGAAAAAATATTCGCTGAAATTCCAGTAAACTTGGGAGTTTTGTGGAAGCTCTGCAAACACTTACATAAGAAAGCGTATTTCCTTGCCTCTGCTTGGGGATACTTCAGCGGGGGACAATGCATAGAGAGTGCACTGAGAACTAATTGAGTGAGCCAAGTTTCAAACAGGTATCACAAACTGTGTTTGATTTAGCATTCCAAATGCATGTATTCACATAGGGAAAAAAGAAGTTAAACCTAAAAATTCAAAGTGTTCCTGGCAAAGGAAAAGGAACTCTTCAACATAAGATTACGAAATTTGGGCTGCCAAGTGCAACCCATATACTCATTTTTGCTGCCAAGTTTCATCAAGATCGGGTGAAAAAACATTTGCTGAGAGTCCAGTAAACTCTTGAGTTCTGTGGATGCTCTACAAACACATTCAAATGAAAGTCTATTTTTCTCTGCTCTGCTTAGGGGTACATAAACCGGTAACAAAGCGTAGAGAGCACAATGAGAATTCATTCAGTGAGTCAAGTTTCAAGCAGCTAGCACAAACCGTATTTGGTTTAGATTTTCAAAAGCATGTATCCCTAGAGGGGAAAATGTAGTAAAACCCTAAATATTCAAAGTCATCCATGCCAAGGAATGCTTCAACCTAGCAGAACAAAATTTGTGCAGCCAAGCACAACTGGTATACACCTTTTCCCTACCAAGTATCAACAAGATAGGGTGACAAAATATTTGCTGAGGTTTCCGTAATCTCTGAGTTTTTTGGAAGCTCGGTGAATACTTTCCAAAGAAAGTGTGTTTTCCTTGCCTCTGCTTAGGGCTACTTCAACAGGGTACAATGCATAGAGAGTGCACTGAGAACTAGTTGAATGAGTCAAGTTACAATCACACAGCAAAAACCGTGTTTATTTTAGAGTTCCATGTGCATGTATCCGTATAGGGGAAAATGAAGTGAAACCTAAAATTTCAAAGTATTCCTGCAAACCAACTATTCAACCTAGAACATCTAAATTTGGGCAGCCAAATGCAACCGGTATACTTATCTTTTCTGTCGAGTTAACAACAAGTTAGGGTGAAAAAATATTTGCTGAGATTCCAGGAAACTCAAAGTTCTGTGGAATCACTGCAAATGCTTTCCAATGAAAGTTTCTTTCCCTGTCCTTGCTTAGGGTTACTTCAACAGAAAACAAAGCATAGAGATCGCACTGAGAACTAGTTGAGTGAGTTTCAGTTTCAAGCAGCTAGCATAAACCGTGTTTGATTTATAAGTCCAAATGCATACGTCCCTATAAGGAAAAGTGAAGTGAAACCTAAAAATTCAAAGTGTTCCTGCAAACGAACTTTTCAACCTAGAAGAACGACATTTGGGTAGCTAAGTGCAACTGGTATACTCATCTTTCCTGACAAGGGTCATCAAGATCAGGTGAGTAAATATTTGCAGAGATTCCAGTTAACTTGGAGCTCTGTTGAAGCTCTGTAAATGCTTTCTAAGGAAAGCGTATGTTCCTCGCCTCCACTTAGGACCACTTCAACAGGGAACAAAGCACAGAGAGTACACCAGGAACTAATTGAGTGAGTCAAGCTTCAAGCAGCTAGCACAAACAGTGTTTGATTTAGAGTTCCAAATGCATGTATTCCTATAGGTTAAAATGAAGAGAAACCCCCCCAAATGCAATGTCTTCCTGAAAGCACATGCTTCAACTTAGAAGAACGAAATTTTGGCAGGCAAATGCAACTGGTATACTCATCTTTCTTACCTAGGATCAACAAGATCAAGTGAAAAAATATTCGCTGAAATTCCAGTAAACTTGGGAGTTTTTTGGAAGCTCTGCAAACACTTACATAAGAAAGCATATTTTCCTTGCCTCTGCTTGGGGATACTTCAGCGGGGGTCAATGCATAGAGAGCGCACTGAGAACTAATTGAGTGAGCCAAGTTTCAAACAGGTATCACAAACTGTGTTTGATTTAGCATTCCAAATGCATGTATTCACATAGGGAAAAAAGAAGTTAAACCTAAAAATTCAAAGTGTTCCTGCAAAGGAACTCTTCAACATAAGATTACGAAATTTGGGCTGCCAAGTGCAACCCATATACTCATTTTTGCTGCCAAGTTTCAACAAGATCGGGTGAAAAAACATTTGCTGAGAGTCCAGTAAACTCTTGAGTTCTGTGGATGCCCTACAAACACGTTCAAATGAAAGTCTATTTTTCTTTGCTCTGCTTAGGGGTACATAAACCGGTAACAAAGCGTAGAGAGCATAATGAGAATTCATTCAGTGAGTCAAGTTTCAAGCAGCTAGCACAAACCGTGTTTGATTTAGATTTTCGAAAGCATGTATCCCTAGAGGGGAAAATGTAGTAAAACCTAAATATTCAAAGTCATCCTGCAAAGGAATGCTTCAACCTAGCAGAACAAAATTTGTGCAGCCAAGCGCAACTGGTATACACCTTTTTCCTACCAAGTATCAATAAGATAGGGTGACAAAATATTGGCTGAGGTTTTCCGCAATCTCTGAGTTTTTTGGAAGCTCGGTGAATACTTTCCAAAGAAAGTGTGTTTTCCTTGCCTCTGCTTAGGGCTACTTCAACAGGGAACAATGCATAGAGAGTGCACTGAGAACTAGTTGAATGAGTCAAGTTACAAGCACACAGCAAAAAACCGTGTTTGATTTAGAGTTCCATGTGCATGTATCCCTATAGGGGAAAATGAAGTGAAACCTAAAATTTCAAAGTATTCCTGCAAACCAACTATTCAACCTAGAAGATCTAAATTTGGGCAGCCAAATGCAACCGGTATACTTATCTTTCCTGTCGAGTTAACAACAAGTTAGGGTGAAAAAATATTTGCTGAGATTCCAGGAAACTCAAAGTTCTGTGCAATCACTGCAAATGCTTTCCAATGAAAGTTTCTTTCCCTGGCCTCTGCTTAGGGTTACTTCAACAGAAAACAAAGCAATTGAGATCGCACTGAGAACTAGTTGAGTGAGTTTCAGTTTCAAGCAGCTAGCATAAACCGTGTTTGATTTATAAGTCCAAATGCATACGTCCCTATAAGGAAAAGTGAAGTGAAACCTAAAAAATTCAAAGTGTTCCTGCAAACGAACTTTTCAACCTAGAAGAACGACATTTGGGTAGCTAAGTGCAACTGGTATACTCATCTTTCCTGACAAGGGTCATCAAGATCAGGTGAGTAAATATTTGCAGAGATTCCAGTTAACTTGGAGCTCTGTTGAAGCTCTGTGAATGCTTTCTAAGGAAAGCGTATGTTCCTCGCCTCCACTTAGGACCACTTCAACAGGGAACAAAGCACAGAGAGTACACCAGGAACTAATTGAGTGAGTCAAGCTTCAAGCAGCTAGCACAAACAGTGTTTGATTTAGAGTTCCAAATGCATGTATTCCTATAGGTTAAAATGAAGAGAAACCCCCCCAAATGCAATGTCTTCCTGAAAGCACATGCTTCAACTTAGAAGAACGAAATTTTGGCAGGCAAATGCAACTGGTATACTCATCTTTCTTACCTAGGATCAACAAGATCAAGTGAAAAAATATTCGCTGAAATTCCAGTAAACGTGGGAGTTTTGTGGAAGCTCTGCAAACACTTACATAAGAAAGCATATTTTCCTTGCCTCTGCTTGGGGATACTTCAGCGGGGGACAATGCATAGAGAGCGCACTGAGAACTAATTGAGTGAGCCAAGTTTCAAACAGGTATCACAAACTGTGTTTGATTTAGCATTCCAAATGCATGTATTCACATAGGGAAAAAAGAAGTTAAACCTAAAAATTCAAAGTGTTCCTGCAAAGGAACTCTTCAACATAAGATTACGAAATTTTGGGCTGCCAAGTGCAACACATATACTCATTTTTGCTGCCAAGTTTCAACAAGATCAGGTGAAAAAACATTTGCTGAGAGTCCAGTAAACTCTTGAGTTCTGTGGATGCTCTACAAACACGTTCAAATGAAAGTCTATTTTTCTTTGCTCGGCTTAGGGGTACGTAAACCGGTAACAAAGCGTAGAGAGCACAATGAGAATTCATTCAGTGAGTCAAGTTTCAAGCAGCTAGCACAAACCGTGTTTGATTTAGATTTTCGAAAGCATGTATCCCTAGAGGGGAAATGTAGTAAAACCTGAACATTCAAAGTCATCCTGCAAAGGAATGCTTCAACCTAGCAGAACAAAATTTGTGCAGCCAAGCGTAAATGGTATACACCTTTTTCCTACCAAGTATCAAAAAGATAGGGTGACAAAATATTTGCTGAGTTTTCCGTAATCTCTGAGTTTTTTGGAAGCTCGGTGAATACTTTCCAAAGAAAGAGTGTTTTCCTTGCCTCTGCTTAGGGCTACTTCAACAGGGAACAAATGCATAGAGAGAGCACTGAGAACTAGTTGAATGAGTCAAGTTACAAGCACACAGCAAAAACCGTGTTTGATTTAGAGTTCCATGTGCATGTATCCCTATAGGGGGAAAATGAAGTGAAACCTAAAATTTCAAAGTATTCCTGCAAACCAACTATTCAACCTAGAAGATCTAAATTTGGGCAGCCAAATGCAACCGGTATACTTATCTTTCCTGTCGAGTTAACAACAAGTTAGGGTGAAAAAATATTTGCTGAGATTCCAGGAAACTCAAAGTTCTGTGCAATCACTGCAAATGCTTTCCAATGAAAGTTTCTTTCCCTGGCCTCTGCTTAGGGTTACTTCAACAGAAATCAAAGCATAGAGATCGCACTGAGAACTAGTTGAGTGAGTTTCAGTTTCAAGCGGCTAGCATAAACCGTGTTTGATTTATAAGTCCAAATGCATACGTCCCTATAAGGCAAAGTGAAGTGAAACCTAAAATTCAAAGTGTTCCTGCAAACGAACTTTTCAACCTAGAAGAACGACATTTGGGTAGCTAAGTGCAACTGGTATACTCATCTTTCCTGACAAGGGTCATCAAGATCAGGTGAGTAAATATTTGCAGAGATTCAGTTAACTTGGAGCTCTGTTGAAGCTCTGTAAATGCTTTCTAAGGAAAGCGTATGTTCCTCGCCTCCACTTAGGACCACTTCAACAGGGAACAAAGCACAGAGAGTACACCAGGAACTAATTGAGTGAGTCAAGCTTCAAGCAGCTAGCACAAACAGTGTTTGATTTAGAGTTCCAAATGCATGTATTCCTATAGGTTAAAATGAAGAGAAACCCCCCAAATTGCAATGTCTTCCTGAAAGCACATGCTTCAACTTAGAAGAACGAAATTTTGGCAGGCAAATGCAACTGGTATACTCATCTTTCTTACCTAGGAACAACAAGATCAAGTGAAAAAATATTCGCTGAAATTCCAGTGAACTTGGGAGTTTTGTGGAAGCTCTGCAAACACTTACATAAGAAAGCGTATTTTCCTTGCCTCTGCTTGGGGATACTTCAGCGGGGGACAATGCATAGAGAGTGCACTGAGAACTAATTGAGTGAGCCAAGTTTCAAACAGGTATCACAAACTGTGTTTGATTTAGCATTCCAAATGCATGTATTCACATAGGGAAAAAGAAGTTAAACCTAAAAATTCAAAGTGTTCCTGCAAAGGAAATCTTCAACATAAGATTACGAAATTTGGGCTGCCAAGTGCAACCCATATACTCATTTTTGCTGCCAAGTTTCAACAAGATCGAGTGAAAAAACATTTGCTGAGAGTCCAGTAAACTCTTGAGTTCTGTGTATGCTCTACAAAACCGATTCAAATGAAAGTCTATTTTCTTTGCTCTGCTTAGGGGTACATAAACCGGTAACGAAGCATAGAGAGCACAATGAGAATTCATTCAGTGAGTCAAGTTTCAAGCAGCTAGCACAAACCATGTTTGATTTAGATTTTCAAAAGCATGTATCCCTAGAGGGGAAAATGTAGTAAAACCTAAATATTCAAAGTCATCCTGCCAAGGAATGCTTCAACCTAGCAGAACAAAATTTGTGCAGCCAAGCGCAACTGGTATACACCTTTTTCCTACCAAGTGTCAACAAGATAGGTTGACAAAACATTTGCTGAGGTTTCCGTAATCTCTGAGTTTTTTGGAAGCTCGGTGAATACTATCCAAAAAAGTGTGTTTTCCTTGCCTCTGCTTAGGGCTACTTCAACAGTTAACAATGCTTAGAGAGTGCACTGAGAACTAGTTGAATGAGTCAAGTTACAAGCACACAGCGAAAACCGTGTTTGATTTAGAGTTCCATATGCATGTATCCCTATAGGGGAAAATGAAGTGAAACCTAAAATTTCAAAGTATTCCTGCAAACCAACTATTCAACCTAGAACATCTAAATTTGGGCAGCCAAATGCAACCGGTATACTTATCTTTCCTGTCGAGTTAACAACAAGTTAGGGTGAAAAAATATTTGCTGAGATTCCAGGAAACTCAAGTTCTGTGGAATCACTGCAAATGCTTTCCCAATGAAAGTTTCTTTCCCTGGCCTCTGCTTAGGGTTACTTCAACAGAAAACAAAGCATAGAGATCGCACTGAGAACTAGTTGAGTGAGTTTCAGTTTCAAGCAGCTAGCATAAACCGTGTTTGATTTATAAGTCCAAATGCATACGTCCCTAAAAGGAAAAGTGAAGTGAAACCTAAAAATTCAAAGTGTTCCTGCAAACGAACTTTTCAACCTAGAAGAACGACATTTGGGTATGCTAAGTGCAACTGGTATACTCATCTTTCCTGACAAGGGTCATCAAGATCAGGTGAGTAAAT